>NW_026057589.1:23286521-23349618 GCF_023721935.1 Panthera uncia
TGCATGCACGGCACACATATATATACACATATAGGCATGCAACGCACACACACATGCACACATGCCCATGCACACATATACACAGGCATGCATACAAATGTATACATACACACACATGCACACACATACACATGCACACACGTGCACACACATACATGCACACACAGCGAGCACACATATAGGCATTCAATGCACATGCACACATGCCCATGCACACATATACACATGCGCGCACACATGCACACATAGGAGCACACATGCACACACGTCTACACACAAATACACATGTACACTTATGCATGCACAGCACACACACATATATACATATAGGCAAGCAATGCGCACGTGCCGTAGACACATATACACACTATGTGCATGCACACCTATACACAGGCATGCACACACAGGCATACATCATATACACGCATGCACACACATACACACGCACACATGCACACACACACACGCGCATGCACACATATATACACACATACACACAGAACACACAACATGCACACATATACACACATGTGCACACACACATACACAGCACGCACACATATAGGCATGCAATGCACACACATGTGTGCACACATGTCCGTGCATACTAGTATACACACATAGGTGTGTACACACACATGTACATGCGTGCACACATGCTCACAGGTGGTTCTGTCGAGTACGTACCCAGAAGTGGTATTAGGTGCACGCACGCGCACAGACACACACACACACACACAGACACACACACACACACACAGACACACACACACGGCAGTTTCGTCGGGTACGTACACAGAAGCGGAATTAGCGCACCACAGGGAAGCTGCATATTTAGGTTTAATCGATCTGTTTTCCAAGCTGTTTTCCAACAGGGCTGTTCCGAGTGGTACCACAGCAGCAGCAGCAGCAGCAGCAGCGAGTGAGGGTCTGGCTCCTCTTTCTCCTCTTCCATGAAAGTGACGGACCCCATCTCGGCACAGAGAGTCGCCAGGAGGGGAAGAAAATCGAGGAACCCGGAACTTTTCAAAACCTTCTACTTTGAAATGATTTTAGACTTTCAAAGAGTTGCAAGGCTAGGACACAGAGTTTCTGAACGCACCTCGCCCACTAGCGATGGCGCCGTCCCCGACCCAGGGACATCTGTCAGCCGTGAGAGACCACCAGAGCCACCACAGCAGTGCCCAAGAGACAGCCTGCGCTTGGATTTCCCGGTTGGATTCCATCCCTCGGCTCTGGCCCAGGCCCCCATCCAGGGTCCCACAGCACGTTTGGTGCCATGTCACCTTAGGCTCCCCCGTCCGTGACAGCTTCTCGGACTTTCCTTCTCAAGAGTCTGATCGGTTTGAGCCAGACCTCGAACTGGGTTTGGCTAATGTCTGCTCAAGGTCAGAGCAGTGCCGTGCCCTCGCCCCATCCTACCAGGGGGCGCACGCTGCCCACACAGCTGTCTCGGGCGATGGCAGCCCTGGTCACTTAGGCGGGTGGCGGCCAGCATCCTCCGCGGGAAGGTCCCCGTTTCTCCCCTCCTGTACTCTGGTCAGAAGGGAGTCACTGCGTCCAGCCGCCTTCAGCCGTACCCCCACGGGACGCAGTACTGGAGAGCGCGTGGGCGTAGGCCAACAGCACCCCGCACCAGGAAGTCTTTCCAGGGAGAGATTCCGAGGCGCTGCGGCCATTCCGCTCCTCCAGAGCTCCGCCCGCTAACGTCAGCCTCCAACCCTGGATCCCGCCACAGTGACTCTTACTAATGGCGACTTCTCCTCGCCCTCATTCCTTGTACATTTATTATGCGGAACTCTTCCGCAAGGACGATTTATCCCTTCCCCATACCTGTTTATATCAGGATGGGCTCATGGATATTTATTTCATCATTTGGGTAATAGCCTAACACTCCGGTTACTTATCTTGTTGTTCAAAGTGTCCCGGGCTGGCCACTGGAAGATCTTCCCGATTAGCTCTTGTGTCCTTTTGGCGTGGCCCATCCCTTTGATTTCTCTTTGTTTCAATACCTCCTCGCTTCCCGGCACCACAAGACACTCAAGGCTCTTCTTGTGTCTTGCCTGCCCAGCCTTCGAATCAACATCCCAAGGAGTTTGAACCGGGTTTCTTTCCAGCCTTCTTTACGCTTCCATTGATTTCGTGCAAGTGGGGAATGCTGTCCAGGATATTCTGATTTCCGAAGGGAAATGTGGAATGTTTTCTTCCACAACATGCTGAGTGTGTGTTTGATGCTGGATCTTTGCAAGAAAACCAAGCATCTGTTTTCTGGGCGACGTTCTTTCCTGATGATGCTTATTTATAAAGTACCCACTTTATAAATTGCTACATGGTGGACACACCCTGTGATGGGGGACCTGTAACCCTGGGGCCGGCAAGGGGGTGGCGGGGTGGGGGCGGCGGCGGTGGCTGAGTGTGCAGGCATTTCCGCCAGTGTGTGATTGATGTGTGTTGACCAGGTCACTGCCTCGGCGACAGCCACGCAATCTTGCTGTTTTCCTCATTGGGCTCTCAAATACGAGCGCCTAGGGATTCCACTCACTAAACCGTCTCTACAGCATGCTCAACGTAGTCGCCACATCGCATGGATGTTTCAATAAATAAGGGGCGCCTGGGGGGCTAGGTCAGTTGAGAGTCCGACTTCAGCTCAGGTCACGATCTCGCGGTGCGTGCGTTCCAGCCCCGCGTCGGGCTCTGTGCCGACAGCTGGGAGCCTGGAGCCTGCTTCGGATTCTGTGTCTCCCTCTCTCTCTCTGCCCCTCCCCTGCTCATGCTCTCCCTCCCTCTCTCTCTCTCTCTCTCTCTGAAATAAATAAAAACATTTTAAAATTAAAAAAAGTCATCGATGATGATTTGGACCCATGCTGTTGCTCGAGACACGTAGAAACAATTGGGGCTGATGACGGAGGGGTGGGTTCCCGGCATGGCAGCCCACAGCCGTTTTCTGCAGGGGCTGAAGGTGTCTGATTTCCTTTCTGACCAGCGGTAATTGGGCTCCTGTGGCCACCCGTTTGGTTCCCTCCAGAGCCCCACATGTCGGTGCTCTTTGACATCTTTTCCACAAAGTGAACGGTGGGACTTGGGCCTGTGGGTCACATCTCATGTGGAGAGGAGTTAGCAATTTGCAAACACATCTGGCCTCCCTCCTGGAGAAAGGCGCTGACATCCGAGGGGCCGGACCCCAGAGGCAGAATAGCATTTCCATGTTGGTTGCCGTGGTGTTTGGGCAGGAAAGGGACTAGAAAGGGTGCCTCCCCGGGTGAGGGTATCTTCTGATACGATCGGCCCATGTGAACCTCACCTCCTGCGGTTCTCTGGCTCAGGAGCCGTGCATTTGTCAGGAGCTGTGATGGGGCCCCCCACCTTGCAGGGGCGACATATGGCTGAGGAATTCGCGTCGCCGGGAGCCTGCCTTGGGAGCTCTCTGCTCCCGGATCCATTACTTAAACTGACCTCAAGGTGCCTGTGTGGGGCAACCGTATTGCACTGATGCTGAGGCCACTGGAAATAAGACTTTATGGAGACAAAGAATCATTACCACAATTTTCTTTCTCTTAAAAGGCTGGAGCCCAGCGAAAGCCTTTTAGTTATGTGAGTGAGTCCCGCTGAAGAGTGGTGTGGAACAAGGGAGCCAAAGGCCTCAGGATAGGGAACGGAGAGACACAGGATCTTTCCGGCGGGAAGGTTCTTGCAGGCTAAGCCCCTCTCTGGCTAAAGCAGTTGGAAAGAAAATAACGATTATTTATTGAGTGCTTTCCGAGGGCTGGCATGGGCTAAGCTCTTTGTACACTTGAACCGTATGAAGCCTGCCTGTGCTGCGTGTAAAAACAGGTCAAAAGTCAGTGACCGCCTGTGGTCCAAACTAAGACAGGAGTTCATTTCTTACAGGTCTGTGATAGTTGGAGACATACCCATTGTGCAGGTGAATACACCGATCCTCAGAGTCCGGGAACTTGGCCTCGGTCCCACAGCTGATGATGGCAGAACTGGGACTTAAAGCTGCATCTACACAACTCCAAGGGGCACACTCGGAGATGTCGTCAGGTGGTGCTTCTGATGTTTGTGCAGTGCTTACAATGGGTCTTGACCTAAGGTGACTGCTATGAAGCCAGGTTCAATAAGAACAAATTATGAAAGTTATGAAGAGAAGAGAAAATTATGAAGAGTACTTTGTACTCTTTGCACTCAGGAACACACAGACACTGGATTAGACACACATCAGATCCCAGTCCATTATTTTGCATGAAATCTTCCATATTTGGCGGTTTGGGATTTGCCAAAAAGCCTCCTCGCCCCCAGTCTTGCTAGAAACCATCCCCGGGCCCCAGACAACACCGCCTCACCCGTCAGAGCACAGAGTCCCCGGGCTTCCGGTGTGCCGAGCCCGCCCACAGCCCCCAGTCGGATGATAAAGTTCCTTTGGAAAACATAGAAGCCACCATGTGGGCAGAGTTTTCTCTTGCACCACAGGATTATAAAAAATGTAGAAATGGAGGTTTCCAGGGAGAGGGTCCGGCCCAAGAGAGCATCTCCTGGGGGGCAGGAGGCAGGTCACAAAAGAGCCGGACGCCCCAAGGCAGCTGTGTGGCCGTGGGTCTCGGCGCATTTCTCTGTGCTGTGGGGGTTGGGCCAGACCTTTAACATTCTCCTTTAGATACAGGAGCCTCTGAGATTACACAGTCTCACCATGAAACGGCACATTCCCACGGAGGCGGACCCCATTCGAGACGCCCGCCAGCCTCTACCCAAAACGACTTGGTTTCTCTTTACCTGTGTTTCGAATGGGTAACACACGCACCCAGAGCAGAGCGTCCAAGGCACAAAACAGCCTTCAGTGACAAACTGTCGCCCAGCCACCCAGTTTCCCTTTGAGGAGACCGACGCAGCCCCCACTTTCTGGGGTTCCTTGCAAAGTGAGCCCGCACACATAAAAGCAGCTGATACGCTCGGGTGTACGTGCCGCGTGCGGCCCGGACGGGGCCAGAGGGTACCCCAGCCGTCTGCACTGAACCACCTTCCTGGGGATGCTCCCGCCTGTCTTAAAGAGACACCCGTGCCCGCGTCCCCCTCACACTCTGTCTGGAACCCGAGCCCCGCTCCGAGGACCGGGGCCGGTGAAGGGCTCAGACCCCACGGGACCTCCCCACGTCCCAGAGAAGGAGCTGGTAGACAGGGCCGCAGCATCTTTGATTGTGTTTGTCTAGAGCGCTTACCTGTGGCCCCGCTTGGACCTGGAAAAGGAGGAGGAAAGAACAGTGTGTCCCACGCACTCACTGCTAGCGAGACAAACGCACCTTGCCTTTGCACTTGGAATCAATGTGACGCTTCTGCCTGCAGCCCACATGCCCTCTGGGGCCTGGTCCTGTCCACCTGCGTGGCCTGACCCTGACCCCCCACCCCTGCTCCGTTGGTGCTCCTCCACCACCACCCCCCCCCCCCAGCTCCTTTCCAGCCGCGGGTTTCCAAAAATGCTGGCCACTCACTCTTCCAGCGTGATTCACAGAAGTGGCTCACACTTGCCATTCAGGCATCACCCCCGTGTCGCCACCTCAGGGAAGCCACCCCCGCCTGCTGGGCCCGAACGAGCTAGCGCAACCGAGGAACTGAATTTTAATTGTTGGATCTTCATCTATTTAGATGTAGGTGGCCACCATGGCTGCCAGGCTGTAGCTGTTGAGCCTCACCAGGATGATGGCATAGTTGTTCACAGCCCGGATCCTGCAGTCAGAGGCCTGGGTTCCCGTCCCATCTGTGACCGTGACCAGACTCCCTGAGGGCCTTGTACCTCAGTTTCCCCGTCTGTTGAACGGCATCTAGCATCCATCACCTCATAGATGATTTTGAGGACAGCACGGATACACAAAGCTGGAATACACAAAGCACTCCAGAGGGAGCCTGGCCACGGACACCGTATAAATGTCAGCCACCATCTTGGATTACCTCGGAGGGATGGTGGCCGTGACTCCACCGCGGGGCTATTCACTTCCGGTTGGGGGCTTCAAGACTCCAATGCCCCAAGTAAGAGTGGACTTGAGGCACGACGAAGGCTCGGTGAGAGAAGGTGTTTGGAGGTTTATCACACCTTGCTGTCAGTGAATAACCGTGGGTGCTCGCGAGGTGATGCACTCGGGTCCCAGGGCTCCCGGGTGCTGTCCGCGTCGCGTGCGTCGGGGGCCTGGTCTGTGCGTCTGTTGTGCTCACCATCTCCAGGAACATCTTCGGAGCAGTGGGCTTGGGCTGCAGGTAAGGAAGGACTCTCGGGAGGAGGGGGCTCGCCGGACCAACCTTGTGAGTTGGTCCAGGCTGTGGGTTCACATGGGATGTCGGGACCAGAGCAGAGCGTCTTCTGTGTGAGTTCTCTCTTCCTGGGGACGCGGAGGAGCGGGCGCGTCGGCCACGGCTCTGCGCCTCTCCCACCCCCCTTCCTCCCATCTGAATCCTCCTTTGTTCCACGTGGTCCCCTTCCCCACCCCCGGACAGACATGAGGAAGCCCGGGTCTGGACGCAGCAGAAAATTCCCCGGATTGCAATGGCGTCACACTTTCCCTTCCCAAGCCAGGCTGAAGAGAAGGACACTGTGAGTCACAGCCCTGCCTGTCCCTGACCAGGCTGGCCAAGGGCCCTCCCTTGTGTGAAAAGCCAAGGAGGCAGCTTCAGACTTTCCTGCCACATCAGCGGCCCCCGTGTCTGCCCTGCGTCCACAGATCGCTGGAGGCTCAGCCGGTGAGGGCTCTGCATTTCCACGTTCGTGCCTCAGGGCAGCCCCAGTAGACGCGGCCACTGTTACTGAAACTGTAAACAGATGAGATAAACAACTTGCCTAGGGTCCTCACCTAGGGAGCCGAGGGGGCGGGACACCACCCGTGCACCCCTCCTGAACATCTCCCGGAGCCCCCCACCCCCCGTTCCGGCCAGCTCTGCTTCTGGGGGCGGCGCATGCAGCGGGGGCAGGATTTCGTGGGCCAGGAATTTAGGAAGGGCTCAGCCGGGTGGTTCTCGCTAGGGGCTCTCCTCTGGATGCCGTCAAATGTCCACAGCTGGCGGACGGGCGCCCAAGATGTCACACGCACACGGTGTCAGCCGGCACCTCGGCAGGGCTGTGCTTGGGAGCCTGCACGCGGCCCGTCCGTGCGGCCGGGACTCTGTGCTGCGTGGGGGGCGCCTCCCACGGGGGAGCGTCCTCGGAGACCCAGGAGGAAGCACCAGCTCCCCTGTGACCTATTCTCGTGAACCACAGGTCACTCCTGCAGCCGTCGGCTGGTCAGGCCCGGCACCCAGGCCAGCCCAGGCTCAGGAGCAGGGGGACCGGGATAGCAGGCGCCGCTCTGTGGGAGCAGCGTGCGGGAGGGAGGCACACCATGGCCCAGTCTGTCTGAAAAGGAAGACGACGGGGCACCTCGGGGGTAGTCGATCAGGCGTCCGACTCTTGGTGTTGGCTCAGGTCATTTTGTCACGGTGGTGAGATCGACTCCCGCGTCGAGCTCTGTGCTGACAGCATGGAGCCTGCTTGGGATTCTCTCTCTCTCTCTCTCTCTCTCTCTCTCTGCCCACTCCCCACTCATGCGCTCTCTCTCGAAATAAATTAACAAACTTAAAAAAAAAAAAAAAGGAAGATGGAATGTGCCAGCGTGTCCCCCTCCTCAGGACATTTTGCATTTTCAGCGTGATCTGTCGTCGTCAGGTGAAAACTAATTCCTTTGGAAATACCGCCTGGCCCCCACTGACCTGCCCCCGGCTGCGGTTGCCCCTGGCCCTCTCGCCCTTTCCCGGGGTGTGCGGGAGGGCACAGCCCTCTGCCCAGAGCTCTGCCACACCCTCCCACAGGATCAGAGCGTTCTGCAGAATTCCTGTGATGAGCAAGGGTAATGAAGAGAATACCTAACACTTCTGGGAGATTTTTTAATGGAAACAGCCAAGGGCTGAGAACTTTATACTATATCCTCTCATTTAATTCTCCGTGAAGCGATATTTCCAGTCTGGGAGGCTGAATGATGGGCCCGAGATGATCTAATTGATAAGCGGGGGGTAAGTATGGCTTTGTAAGGGGATTTATTGCAAGGACTTGGGAACTGGCTTCCGTAACTGTGAGGACTGGCTAAGCTAGTCTAGTCTGGGGTTCACCGGACGGGTGGACAGGAAGTGGCCTCTGACAGCCGTAAGTCCCCGGGCCAGAGCGGTGTCATCCATGCGCGGCGGGACCCCCTCTCCCTCTCTCCACCTGTCTGTCTCTGTCTCTGTGCGTCTCTCTCTGTCTCAGCCTAAGTCCTTCTTTGAAGGCATCTGACGCCTGCCACACGGCTGGGAGTCAGTGCAGGTTTAAGAGCACGCCTGTGTCACCCGAAGCGCTGTTGCAGTGCCCGGGAGCACCCCCCGGACGCCCACCTGGGCCCGGGTCACACCACCCGGCTGCATGTGGGCTTTTCTACACCCTTGTCCGGTGGGTCTGTTATTCCCCTTTACAGAAGACGGGACAGACTCGAGAAAGCCAAGAGGCACCTGACTTCACAGACACTTCCCTCAGGAAGCAAAGGTGCAGGTGGTCTCAGGGCGGGTCCGGGCTGCTCCCGGAGGCGAGCGCCGGGGTCATCAACACGGTGGCGCCCCAAGCCCCCGGCCCTAGCTCCCCCCACGCGGCGTCCTCAGCCCGGGAGCTGACCGTGGCCAGCTCCTCTCTGCACCTGGCACGCGTTGGTACGGCCACGAGTAAGGAGGTCCTGCCGGCTTTTGGACTCCACCAGAACACAGTGTTGGCGCATCTGTTTTTGGGACCGGCTCCTTTCGCTCAGCGCTAGCTGCTGTGTTCACCAGCTTCACTCTCATAAGACGGTGCCAGTGCCATCGCCTCGTGTTACTGTTCCAGCTCGGGGCACTTAGACACAGTGCTGCTGGGACACACCTAGGAACCGAGGGACCCAGTCACAGGATGAGCCCAGCTTCCACATCTGGACAGTTCCAAACCGCTTCTCCGAGAGCCACCCTGGTCAGCATATCTCCATCTCTGTGCTGCAATCAGCCTCCGTGCGACGTCTACCCGTCGGTTCAATTTGTGTCCTCAGACCCAGAGACACTTCCGTCCCCACCCTCCTCCCCCACAGATGGCAGAGCGTCCGGAGCGTCACAGGTGCGCGACAAGACATCTGCCGCACGCACTGACGGAAGACTTCAGTTTGAAAGGAGTGTGTCCATTCTCCTCTTGAAACGGATGCTCGAATTCTTTCGGCCAGAGCCCCGCTACCGAGCGAGGTGTCTTCATGTAAATTCGGTAAGACAACACATCCTCTGGGTGGGCAAGTTGCAGAAAGTCACCCCATTCCAGAAGCAGCGGTCCCAGGCTGGCGTCGCCCCCCCTGGCCCGGCGCCCTGGTCAAGTACCCACCTGGGTACAGCCCCGAGCAGAGGCCCCACAGTCACCTGCCCCCTGTGATCTCCGGGCTCATTCCGTTCATCAACGTTCCTCATTCAAATAGAAACACCTAGAAGTAGTATAATGCTCAAAATCTTCCCAGTTCCCAAGGAAGCAAGTTTTCTAAACCACAGGTACAGGGACATGGAGTTTAAAAATCATACGAGACTATTGGTTCATCTGTGTGCTTTAAGGAAACGACAGCTATGGACAAGTCCAGCCAAGGACGTCCCTGACCCTGCATTTAAGGCTGGGCTTAATTCTAAACCCTGGCACCCCCTTCTGGCTTCTGTTCTGGAGGCTCCGGCCAGCTTCCCAGGCTGGCCGCACAGCGACACACAGCTCCACGAAGACCCAGTCCCCCCAGAGCCCCCCGCTGCAGGAAGACCACAACCCTGGCACGCCATTTCCAGAAGACAGGATTTGAGCCAGCAGCTGGCAGTTAACCGGCTCGGTTCACCCAGCTCGGCAGCGTAGCGCAGTCGACACCCGTAGGCAGCCCTCGGGCTGGCGGGGCCACGCAGAGTCGACGGGCACGAGTGGAACTGCTTAGCGGACAAGGGTCGCCCTGGGCAGCCCGAGGCGTGCCAGCGCTGGGATGGCCTTTCACTGCTGCAGAGTGCAGGCTCGCGACGAGGTCTGGGCTGCCCTCCCATGCCTCCTACCAAATTATTTCTTTTATTATGCTCATTTTATTGATGATGTCATGACATGGCCCATCAACCCTTAATTAAAACCATGGCTGCAACGTTCGCTCCCTTTAAACCGTGACAGCCGGGGCTTTGGAGCGGCCCCTTCCTAGTCACAGATGCTCGGGAGAAACAGTCGTGGGTTTCCAGAAGGAATCGAGAGGTTCTCAGAGGTGCTGGGGCAGGAGGGACTCGGGGCATTAGGTGCCGGATAGGTCCCTCAGAACGCACACGTTCTTGGAAACAGAGTCGTTACAGATGTTATTAGTTAGGATGAGGTCACACGGGGGCAGGGCGGACCCTAATCGAATACGACTGGGGTCCATATGGGGGGGCTGCTGGGGAGGACAGACATAGAGACGGGGATGGACGGCCCTGCCGACACCTCGATTCCCGGCTTCCGGAACGTGAGACTGCGAGCGTGTGTTGTCTCAGACGGCGGGTTTGTGCTGCTCGCACGCTAACACACCGGCTCAGCGCTCCCTGAAGCCGTGGGGGGTCCGGGTCTCACCAGGATGTCCGTGGCTTGGTGACAAGCTGGCAGCAATGGTTACGACACGTGGGCTCAAAGGTTCCAGGGTGTGAGCACGCCTGCATGTGTGAGAGACGAGCACACGTGTGCATGAGTGTGCACACCTGTGTGTGACAGTGTGCAGGTGAGTGTGTACGAGTGGGTGTGTGTAAGACAGATGAGTGTGTCTGTGAATGTGTAGGCATGTGAATGTGTGAGTGTGTGTATGAGACAGACGTGTGTGATTGCTGTGCATGTATGTGTGTGTGCACATCTGTGTGTATGTGTGCGACAGTATGTAGGTGTGTGTGTGTGAGACAGATGTGTGAGTGTGTACGAATGAGTGTATGTCTGTGTGAGATAGACAAGTGTGTGTGTCAGTGTGTGTATGCGAGAGACAGATACGTGTGTGAGTGTGTGTGTGTGTGTGTGTGTGTGTATGTGTGAGATGGGCAATGTGTGCGAGTGTATGCAGGAGTGTGTGTGAGACCGGCACATGTGTGTGACAGACACGTGTGTGTGCGTGTGTGTAGGTGAGTGTGTGTGCATGTCTGTGTGTCTGTGTGTGAGACGTGTGTACAAGAGCGTATGAGCGTGCATGTGTCTCAGACACATTCGTGTGTAAGAGTGTGTGTGAGAACGCACACAGTTGTCCCCCACGAGGAAAGCGACACGGGCCACGACCTTGTTTCACGAACACGAGGTTTTCCCTCGTCTTTCTGGACCCCTCATGGTTGTTTTTCATTTTAAAGGTTTCTCATCAAAGAGACTTTTTTTCCTTCCCATTGACTTTTTTGTCACTGTGGTAAAATATCCACGCCATAAAATTTGCCTTTTTGGCCATAAGGGTGTGCGATCCAGGGGCATCACGCACATCCACCGCTGGCGCTCCCCTCCGCAGCCCCCCCACACCCGCCACCCACTCCCCCTGGACCCGCGGGCCAAGAGGCACCAGGGAGGAGGGCTCCGACCCGCTCCGACCCGGGGCCACATCTCCGTCTGGGAGCGGTCGCGCCTCAGACCCTCGCTCCAGCCCAGACTTCAGGACAGTCCCGGGCGGCGAACTCAGCCTCACCCACGACGTGTTCACCGCATCCGAGGTCGGAGGGCACGGCACGGGACTTAGAGCAACCCCCGGCTCACAATCCCACAGACAACTGCGCACCGTGCGGGCTGAGAGGCCAGCCAGGACAGAAGCCAGCCTCCACGCACGTCTGCTAAAGTGTCATTCTGTTCTGTTTTGTTTTTTAAGAAAAGCATAAACAATGTAAAAAGCGTGTCTCATGCCTGGTAAAATTCTTGTCACTTTGCTTAGTGATATGAATCCAGTGAGAGCAGCTTTCAAGGACGCCAGCGCGCTTAATGATTTAGGATAAATGGAGCCAGTTTAGGGAAGAAAGAAAATTGGATGTTTTAAACACCAAAACCCCCCAAATTCTTGTCCCAGGAAATCAGTGACCCCTGTGGACGGGCAGCTGGAAAACAGGGTCACTCTCAGCAGGGGAATGAGAACAAGGTCTCTATTACAAAGAAAGCATGGGCGTAAGGGAATACCAATTGGTAACAATTAGAGACGGATCAGATAGGTGGGGGAAAGTTCAGATCCCCTCTGGGGTATATTTATATATCGTCCCCAGAGCAGAAGGCTCGTTAACCTGTGACTGGCTATCGGCTTCCCCCATCAGTGACCTGCTCCAGTCTCTGCAAGGAATTTCAACTGTGCATGACTTTACTCAACATCATTTGTGACTCTGTCACAGGGGACGCATTTTCCCCAACCCTCGGAAGCATTGCAAACGCGTGGCCCCCAGGACCCAGGCAGATGCTGTGCACTCGTGAACCGGCTAAGGAGCAGGCAATAGGGGGTGGTGTGGTCTGCGGCAAACTGAGAGCCCAGACCTTGCCCGAAGCGACAGTCGTGGCTGAGCTCCAGACCCTCATTTCTAGACAGGAACATGGGCCCAGGGTGGCCAGATCTGCTGAGTTTATCAAAAGCCACAGGATACCAGCATTTATACGTGAAATGTCCCATTTTCAAAGCACCACGGGCCAAAAAAAGAAAAAAAAAAAGGAGAAGCAGCCTGCTGCCGTTGAAGGTCCTGTACTAAAGTCACAGGAAATGAAGTGATTTCTCTCTACGCATGGACCACAGCCCCTCTTCCCCCATGAAGGGTGGCCTTCGGTGCTGGGCAAAATACAGGCGTGTGGCCTGCCCAGTGGTGCCTTCTAGCTGGGCCCAAGAGCGTCCAACCGCTACACCTTTGCCTGGTCTGTGCCTCATTCCAGGAGGCCGTCCCTGACCCTCGCCAAATGCAAGTGGAGTTCAAGGTCACGAGGGAGGTGGTCTTCCTGATTTGTGAGGAGCGTGTCCGCGGCTGTGCGAGTAGGGTTCGGGCCTGGCTGCCAGCCGGCCCACCCGCCAAAGAGCTCAGCGTTCCCGCGTCTGGCCCTTCCCCATGGTGGCTTCCCTCATTCACGAACGAGGAGGTGGCCCCTGCCCTTTGTGTGCCAGACGATACGGTCGTTAACTTTCCGAGGTTGACGCCTTCGACCTAAAGCACCGTTCTTGACACAGACTCACCTGGCGAAGCTGATACAGGGGTGATGCTCCGACCGTGGGAGCATTTATGAAGCTCCTGCTGAGATCACTGGCCCTCAAACTCGGGCACCTCCGTGAAATCCCCTTAGCCGACCAGCACACCCCCCTCAAGATGTCTCTTTGTTTCTGCTCATTTGATACTCGGGACCAAAACAAAGTCAATTAGAGATGACCCCTTGAGGTCAGGGACCACATTTCAGCACCTCCAACAGCATATGGTTCAGGGAACGTTGGTGACGGGGCCTCCACTCTCAGAGTGACCAGGGTCACCAGCCTGGAGCTCTCGTGAGGTGGGAACCGTCAGTCGGCTGCCTGGTTAATGAGCTAACGGGCTCTCCCTCCAGAGAGGCCCGAACCCGGAACCCACATGGGTGCAGAAGGGGCAGGACTAGGGCGGGGTCCTCTCGCCATAGAAAAAGACTGCACTCACCAGAGTTGTCCCCTCAGCTCCGGGATGGAAACATCTGCCACTGGGTACGGGCTCCAGCCACTTCCTGATGCATCAGCGCGTGGGATGTGATTCACGTGAGCAAACAGAGCAAACCCAAGTAACGGGACCGGCCTCGGCGTTCAGAAGTTAATCCGCGTAAGCCGCAGCGGTTGATAACCATGACGTTCTGGAAACCAGACACCGTAGATCATTACACAGCGATGTCAAGCGGCAGGTTGTGGCCTGACCTCTCCCCAGTCCCTGGGTTCAAATCCCACAGGCTGACTCTTGTTCTAGATTTTTCTTTTTTCACTTTGTGGTGGCACACAGTCTAACCTCCACTTTGCCTCGTCCCCTTAAGGCCAGGGTCACCTTTCAACAAGACAGAGGACACAGTGCAAGTGGCTGGTATTTATTTTTCTGTTGTCGTTTCCAGTTTACTTCGCAAAACTTGATCTTAAAGGAAGGAACGAACAGTACTTAACTCTTTCCAGGATTTTTTTTTTTTTCCCCAGAGAAAACACCAGTCAGGGTAAGAGAGGCAGGGGTGTGAAGTGCGGAGTAACATGCTTTTTTAATGTTTATTTATTTTTGAGAAAGAGAAAGAGAGAGAGAGAGAGAGAGAGACAGAGCATGAACGGGGGAGGGGCAGAGAGAGAGGGAGACACAGAATCGGAAGCAGGCTCCAGGCTCCAAGCTGTCAGCATAGAGCCCAACGCGGGGCTCGAACTCGTGAACCACAAGATCGTGACCTGAGCCGAAGTCAGACGCTTAACCGACTGAGCCACCCAGGCGCCCCTGTAACATGCTTTTTTAAAAGACCGATTACACCCATCCTCGGGCACGTGACATGAAAACCGTGCAGCTAAGCAAACAAAATAGGACAGCAACATCCCATCTCTTTGGCTGCGGGGATAACAGATCTAGGTCAGCCGGCTCTACAGGCATGCCTCGTGGCCACTTTGCATAAAGCAAGTCTCGCATGCCTCCTTTGCCTTCTCTTTCCCCCGCCAACTTCAAAAGCTCGAGCGAATCCTCTTGAAGGGGTAAAATTCCCAGAGTGACAGATCCAAAGGACAAAAGCTGCTTGAGGTCGAAGGCAAAAAGAAAACAGTCTCTCATCTGATTAATGGTTTGAATTTAATTAGTGGGAAAAAGCTCAAATCAGACAGTTTGTGACTTGGTCAGGCCCCAGGTCCCTTCTTGCAAAATTGCAAAACAGCGGAAGGGTCGCCGGTCTGGGAAGGCCGACCTTTTGGAGATGCCTACTGTTTGTGTGCTGGTCTAACCGGCGGGTTAAATAGGGGTTGACACAGGCGGGTTGGTGATGTTCCAAGCCAGTGGTGAAAAGGGTGGTTTTAGGGTTGTAAATTCTGAGGTTTTTGCAAATGAAATAGAGTTTTGGAAATATGGCAGCAGCACGTTCTGACCCTCTAACCCTATCGCCGCCCTAGGAAATGGGAAGGGTGGAGGCATAGACCTTCTAGGGAGTCTGGATTTAAATACTTAGAGCTGTAAAGGGTGAGAGTGGGCAGGGATATTGCCTTTCCAGGATTAAGTTAGGTTATTTGAAATAGCCCTCACATAGTTCATTCGTTCGTTCGTTCGTTCGTTCGTTCCACAAGCACTCAATGCTATTGGTGAGGTCACTGGGTGCGATATCAGGGGTGAGCAATTCAAAGTCCTCCCGGGACAGCACGCGGGTCCGGGAAGGACAGTGACTCAGCCGAGATCACACCCAAGTGTGCAGCTGTGTCTGGATGAGCATCTTGTTTCCTGAGGCCCAGAGACCACCCCCATCATACAGGGTTTCCCCAATGGCACCCCACCTGAGAAATGGGCACCCAGGACTGCAAGATGGGTGAATGGGTAATTGTATTTAAAAGGGTTGTATTTCAGACTCGTTTCTCCTCCTGCCTGCACCTTGGAATTACCTGGAGGGCTTTAAAGAAAAAATAAATAAATAAAACGAAGGAGGTGCCTGTCCTCTTTCCAGATGGATCCAGGCAGAACCACTTGGAGCTGGCGTTTACACACTGGTCCTTCTCAAGAGTTCCCCACGAGCCTGGTGGCCACGATGGGGTACAGGCTGACCAGTGACCCAGCGAGCTCCAACAAGGGTTTGCTCTGGGCCGAAGACAAGTCCCAGGCCCTCTGGTCACCTGGCCTCTGAGCAGCGCCCCAGTGGGGAGCACAGCTCTCTGTCCTCTGGGTCTACAAGTAAAGCCCTGGGCCCCCGACACCCCCTCCCCCTGCCCCGCTCCCAGACCGGTCCCTTCCCCACCCCCTGAATCGGTCCCCTGTCCCCACCCAAAGGCCCCTGGCGCCCCCCTGTCTCCCCTAGCTTCTTTCAGACCTTCGTGCTGACCTTCCTCCATGCCATCTAGGCTTCTCAGTGATGGCAAAGCCCTCTGAGCCCCTCCCCACCCCCAGTTTGGATTTCCATTTCCTGATTGTTTTCAATCCTAGGACTTTCCCTACATTATGAAACAGATGTCAGAAAGGCACAACAGTTCCATGTCTATGGTTTGGAAAATAGAGTTTTCGTCGTTTATCCCTGTGAATATTCAAATAGGAACTGGTCCCTGTGCATTCTACGTGTGCTCCCCATACAAATTCTCTACCCTTAGTCACGGCTTCAAACAAAAGCGTGTAGCATACTGTGGCTCAGAAAAGACCCTCAGTAAATACTGGCTGGCCGGATGGCTGGATGGACAGACGGATGGGTAAATTCCTGAGAGCCTACATTCCAAGGGCACGTGGATCTGGATTTGAATCCTGATTGAGCCACTTACTTTACTAACTGGTGATAGATTCCACAATGATCTGAGCCTTGGGTGAGGAGGCTCAACTTTAGAGGATGTTGGTGAAGATTTAATTAGATCATCTTCATAAGAGTCCAGCAGAGTGCCTGACCCAAAGGAAATGACCAGTTTTCCAAGCCGAAAGACCCACGAATAGCTTCAGAGTTCGGTATAAATATAGTTTAAACAATAATGATAATTTTTTATACCAAAAGGATCATATTTCGTATACAGTTCTACAGCTTTCTTTGTTCCTTAACGGTATATTTCACCCACACTATCTTATTCACAATCTATCATCCTCATCATTTCACAAGCATATGTCATTTGCAGATGTTTTCTTAATATTTCACCACATGAATATTCCACAAGATCAGTGGACTTCAGGCTGTTTCCAACATCTTGTAATTCTAGATTCAGTGACGATCCCTGAACACATATCTTCAGATTCATTTTGGTGGTGGAGGTGGGGGGACAATTGCTGGGAGTGGAATTTCTAGGTAAAACCGATAAATGGATAGGATGACAATGTGATAAAAAGTGCCAGATTGGCTCTTCAAAACGCATACCAATCTTCGTCCCAACACCCCAACTAACTTGGAATATCTTCTAAATCTTGGACAGTCTGGCAGACAAAAATCAAGTCTCCTTTTTCAACCGTGCGCATGTGTTTACTAATGACGGTCGTCACATTTTGCATGTAGATTGGCCATGTGTACAGTGTTTCTGTGAAATGCTTATGTCCTGTCCCATGCTCATTTAAAAAAAATTTTTTTAATGTTTATTTATTTTTGAGACAGAGAGAGACAGAGCATGAATGGGGGAGGGGCAGAGAGAGAGAGAGACACAGAATCGGAAGCAGGCTCCAGGCTCTGAGCCATCAGCCCAGAGCCTGACGCGGGGCTCGAACTCTCGAACCATGAGATCGTGACCTGAGCTGAAGTCGGACACTCAACCGACTGAGCCACCCAGGCGCCCCCATGCTCATTTTTTTAAGTTGTTTATACTTTCATACGGATACGGAGACATAATTTCATAATGTGGCTCTTACTCATACATCCTCCACCACGTGTATTGCAAATTCCCAGGTACGGAGCTACCTCTCAATCTTCTATTACCCATCTCCATAAAATATGGTGTAGATTACTCCGTCTTCTTTCACAGAGGCCATCGAACACAATTTACCTTCTTATCGATGACCCACAGCCTGGCCCTTCTTTGTGTGCTCCCAAAGTTTGTCCAAATGTTTGCCTTCCCATTAAATGGCCTCACTTTGCCATACTTCTGATTCCTTTTCTCTTGGTATTCAAAAGTATGTTCTTCCCAGTTTCCTCAATGTACTTCTCTCTACCAGCTACTGCTGAGGAATCCACCGAGTCTGTTAGAGTCGTGTCTAAAGTAGGAGTCACCGCGTCACAAATGAGACCCTGTGCGCCCTCTTACTTAGAAACCATGCAAACGCTGCAGCAACAGGTCCCCAATACTCATTGGGTATTTCCTTGCTGATCCTGGTCGCTTTTCAGCTAGCTAAGATCCCTATTTGAAACCCCAGTTAAGTGAGGGATTCCTATATACCAGAGACCCCTAAATAGAAGCTGGTGAGTATGTCCTCTTTCTCGCGGATTGATTGGCTGTCAGACCTTAGACTTCATTTAGCCCACACCCGCCCTTTCCAGCCTTTGAAACCCTTTAACAATGTTTCCAGCCAAGTGGTCATCTAAGCCTCAGAACGATTCCCGTGGGGACAGACCTTTCTTTAACCAGGGTATTCCATTTTGGATGGCTGTCATCATTCAAACAATACATGGAAGGTGACTCCCCAGAATATCCACCCCTCGGTCCTGGGTCTGCCTCTAGCTGGCCTGCATCTGCCTTCTCCATGATCAGACCAACGAATGCTGTGTAGTCTGCATCGATCTCCGTTGGTGGGCCTGCACCGTCCCCCCCACCAAAAGCACCCCCTTCCGCCCTAGGGATAAACACAGGGCTTTCCAAATCCCACCGGGAACGTGGGGCCAGCCTGGGAGTTCCACAAACTGAGCCGCTCTGAGCTCAAAAAGGCACCAGACCCGAGGGGCGCCGAGCTCTGGGTGAGGTCATCACTGTTCCAGTCCCATTTAGCCTTCCCCAAACACTGCGAGAAACCTGCCCACCAGGCAAGTCGATATTAAATGTCAGCCTAAAAGGGTTCTAAATCAAGGCAGGTTAGGTATTTAAGCTTCCTAAATCTTGGCTGCTGCTTTCAATGCTGGCAACTGGCTACCCTTTCCTTCAGAGAGCTTCTGATTGTTTTGGCAACGTCTTTGACTGTGGCTCCAACGTCAACTCTTCTTGAACCCCCCAAAAGGAAAGAAATATGCACAAAGCAGGTATTTGTTTTTGTTCAACAATCTGGTCACTCAGAAAGGAGAATTCAGGCCTGTGCGCCCAGATGTTTCCCTTGAGGAGGGCCTGACTCCACCAACCACCCAGCACCAGTGGCCACCATGGGGGTCCCGAGGCCAAAGGCCTGGCCCACGTAACGTTCTGGCAGAGGACAGGCTTCGCTCAGCTTGAGGCAGGCATACTGGGTCCCAACCCCATGCAGGGCAGGGCAGGGCAGAGCAGGGCAGAGGGGGAAGAAGAACACATCACTGGGGAACTCGTTTGATTGGCCAAACCCAAGGACCACCCTAGGTTAAAAAAAAATTACTGAATACCTACAGTCTTGGGCAAGAACACGAGTGCCTGGGGCGCCCCTTCTTGGGCCTTGTAGAATTTTCTCATCTGTAGGTGAGTAGCCTGGACCAGAAAATCTCGAAAATCCCCATCAAACCCAATATTTTTAGAGTCAAGTGGGTTATTGGGGGTGGGGGGATGGGCACCAGCCCGTGTCTGCTTCCTTCACTCTCCTGGACAGTGTGTGGACCCAGTGTGCAGGGGAGATGGAGCTGCTCAGGCAGGGATGCCTGCAGGCCCTCGGGAGGCTGCCTCAGTTGTTGCCAGCAGCCCCAGCACTGTCATCACCTAGCACTTGGGGACATTTAGATGTAGCTAACGTTCAGGATGGTTCATGGTCCCTTTCGAGGGGACACACCATCTCTCACTCCGTGCACATAAAGATTGTGTTCAATGGTGACTAGTTGGGTTTTCGTCTTGACAACCCCCCTTTGCATCAAAGTCCCCATCCCTTCTCCATTAGCACACGGGTACACGCAGACTACGAGCAGCGTGGGAGATGGTGATGGAACGAGGCGTCTCTTCCGTCATTTAGACTCTGTAAGCAAGACGCAACATGTAAGTAATAAAATTCAGTCGGGGAAGAGACAAGTAGACGCCCTGTTTTGGCCACATCCTGTTGTCTGTTGGTGCTGTGTCCCCATTTGCTGAGATGAGGTGCTAAGTATCCAGTGAGTTTCCAGCACAATAGCAGGCAAGCGGGGAAAGTTCGAGATCTCCCTCTTTTCTAAGTCACATGACTAATTTGGACAGAATTATATGCATCATGTTTCATTAAAATCTCTCTTCCACTGCTTGCTCATCTATACAAGGACATTTCAGACCATCATGTAGAATAAGAAAAGGAAGGGGGAAGAAATTTCACAACGTATACGTATATCAAAAGATCAAGTTATACACTATAAATATCTATACTTTCTACATGTTAGTGATGTCTCAACAAAGCTGTTGAGAGAGAGAGAGAGAGGGAAAGAACAAATTTCAGCGCATCAGGTTTTCCCTTCCTTCACTGAAATACACAAGGAAAGCATTTTCAAAGAGCACTAAAAATATGTCCCCAGGGTCATGGAGCAGAATTAAAGTCTTGATCCCTGTCTGCACTAGAGGCCCCCAAAGTCTCAGGGTGACCGTATAATTGAGCATCTAAACTGGAGCCCATTTGAGAGGGAGAGGAAACATTAAAACCAATTAGTAAACATTAATTAATTAGCAATCGCCTCAACCTAACTGTCCCAGACCAAAGGGACTTACTGTCACCCTACAAACACCAGGCCTTGGGCTCGGTGGATCTGCAACCAATTTTCACCAAAGGATGAATGAGAGAAATAAGGGCGATGTGAGTATGTACAAATTTGCCCGTGGTCGTCTACCGCCCTTCCTTGAGAAGGTCTATGTTGCATCTGTGATGACATTCTTCCCACTTTTTGTGGGTGTTAAGATGTTCTTTTCAAAATAAGTTAATTGGTTTTGGAGGTAGATCGTAGGGATTTTTGCTGCTTCTGTCAACCTCTTTGTTCCCTTGTTTTGTAAGTAACTTAACAGACACAATAAAAGTCGGTAAGCCTATGTCAATACACCTGATTCAAAACAAAGTATGCCCTGGTCTCCGGAATCACCAAATCTGGACCCACTTCTCTGGACCTCTCAGGCGGAGCAGGGAGAGGACACCCCGGGGTGTTGCCTGTTGGCCCCTCGACGCCCACACCATTCTCAGAACCCACTTCTCCAACCACGCTGCATCATTTCCGCCCTATTGTCTGTCACCAGTGTTTAACTTGGATCCCCGCCCCACACACCACTAACGAGGGTCATTCCCTGAGTCCCACAAGAGCAGCGCACCCCACCCCCACGAGCCCACCCCAAGGAGTGGCAGCTCCTCCATCATCACAGATACTGGAATTTGTCTCAGAACCATCTGGCATGCATCACTATGCAAACGATGTCCCCACTGAGGGAGCCCATGGCCAGATTGCTATCTCAAGACCCCATGTGGGGTTGTTGTTATTTTTACAGACAGCTCATTCGGCCACTGCAGGGAACTAATTTCTTTTCAACAAGGCCTGAAGCCCTGCCTCTGCAGCACCCACCCTCAAGTTAGGGAAGCCAGACAGAAATGGAGGAGGTGGGGGTGGGGGACTATGATTAGCACAATTTCTAGGATCAAAGTCCTTTACGACCTGAAAGATCTCAGGCTGTTAGATTATAAATGGGGGGTTAATTAGACCCTTGTCAATCAACTTTTATCCCTGCCTTGGTTTGGGCAAATGGTTCTGACTTGGTCAACTCATTAATTAAGTCTTTTGGAGAACACAAGCTCAGGTTTTTATGTCACGCAGAGAAGCAGATGTGGGTGGTTGTCCACTCCTAGAGAACGCTTTTTCCTCCTTTTGGAGAATGGAGATGCATTTCATTTGCTTTAGAAAAAATAACCAGAGATGTAGGGATTTAAAAGTCTTAAAGGATCTATGTGCCATTAATTCGCGGGCAAACATTAAGGTACGGCTTGTTCTAGAGGTTAAAGAACCTGAGGTTGTGGTAACTACCTGATGCTGAATTCTAATTCTATACCGACACGCTCGGGCAAGCTACGTAGCTGCAGTGAGCTTGACTCCCCTCACTTCTGTGGTGACAGTGTGACAACATCAACTCACAGAATTGTCCTTAATGTCCTTTCATTCAACTACTATTTACTGGTCGCCTATCACGTCACAAGCCCTGGGCTAGATCCTGGGAGTCCTATCGCCAATAAAACAAAAGCCCTTGTGGGGTTCACATTCTGGGCAAAAGAGGGCAGAGGAAACACACGTCAACAAATAAATCTATGACGTAATGCCCAGGAGAGGTAAGCGCCATGAAGAAAAACTGAATAGAGCGCACGGAAAAAAAATTAGAGGGAGGTGCTAAAGACATTGAGGCATGAGCAGGGTTCCTGGCACATAAGTGGTCAAATAAAGTTAGTGATGATGATGATGGTGGTGTTGATGATGGTGATGATGATGGTGATGATGACGGTAATCATGATGGTGATGGCGTTGATGGTGATGATGATGATGATGGCGGCGATGTCACTGGTGAGGATGGTGATTCCTGAAACTCTCTAGGCACCCCAGATCCCTTCCTTCATTTATTTCTCTTCTGGGAAGCAACCTTTAATGATCCTAATGGGAGTGAGTGTATGGATGCCAAAACTGTGCCTACTTTTTCTTTTCCCAACGTCAACTTCTTCTCTTAGGTTTGGCCAGAGGTTTTGGAGTAAGCATTCGACTAGACATTTACTGGGAAGCAACACACACGCATAGCCCGAGAAAGCATCCAAACTGCAAAAGAAAGGGGTTCCTTGTGTTTTGCTCCCTGGCAACGAGCTCACCCTAAATCAGAACAAGGCTGATTGCACCTAGATAGGAGCTCTTGGAGCCAGCTCTCCTGCTGCCCCCGGCTGCACATGGCTGAGTGCCTTTCAGCCACACCTGTGCCTTTTATTAAATCCTGGGAAGAAACCCTTCTGACCAAGCTGTTCCATTACTAATTTAGCACCGCAGAGCAAAACGGCAACGAGGAATGAACTTCCCCTGGCCCTCCAGCCCTTGCGATAAGCGACCGGCCCTTGGCAAAATAAAAACGATGGTCATTTCCCCACAACCCAGGGACAGTGGCAGAACGGCCCCATTCCAACAGCGATTCTGGCCGCCTCCCAAACGCGAGGCCCTCCCGTTCATCTCGTTTTGGATAAAATCCATGCATTTGCCATTGAGGCTGGAACCAGGCTAAGCTGGAGAATGAATCGTTCCCCCACTTCTCTTCCCATCTCCGAAGGGGGGCAGGGGGGGTAAAAGGTGAAAAGTAACACTTGGGGGACCCATGTGTCGCTGCTTCTCTCATCCAGACACATGAAGAGCAAAAGCATTTTGCCATCTTAAGGGCCAAACTACTCCAACCCCAGGAAAGATAAGAATGCCGTTCCATTACCTGGGGGTTTTTTCACTGCAGTGAAAACACCTCTAACTCGAGGAAAAAAGGAAGGCATCGATTGTTGTGGGGTCGCCCATGGGCTTGAAAGGAGTTTTAGAACAGGCCCCAGAGTGGTGGGGAAGCCCCACAGCCCGAGGGGCCGGTGGGCGGCCTGTCCTCAGACACCGGCTGTCGAGTGAGGGAGCCTCAGCCATTTCTAGCCAGAGGGTCACGCAACACTGATCTGAAATCCGGGCAGGACAGAGCTTGGGGGGGGGGAGGCCCCTGAGGGTACGTGACGTGCCCCCCCGTTGGCCACAGGGGATGCCCGAGTCTGCTCAGGCTGCCGTGACAACAATGCCACCGAGGATCACAGACATTTCTTTTCTCACAATTCTGGAGACCCCAAATCCAAGGTACAGATGTCGGCAAGGTACTTCCTGGTGAGGCCTCTCTCCTTGGCTTGGAGACAGGCTCCCTGCTCGCTGGGCTTTACGTGGCTTTTCCTCTGTGCATACGCTCAGAGACAGAGCTCTCAGGTGTCTCCCCCTCTGCTTGGGGGACGCCGACTTCATCAGAAAGGGCCCCACCTCTATGATGTCACTTACCCTGAATCACCTACTTAAAGGCCCCGACTCAAAATAACGGTCTCATTGTTGGTTGGAGCTTCTACCTATGAACCTATGTGTGTGGGGGGTGGGGGGCGGGTAACAATTCATTCCATAGGAGGGGAACCGGCACTGGGAATGGTAAGCAATTTGGGCTGTGGAGGTGGGCCCTGGGAGCACACACTGACATCAACCAGAGCCATCAGCTGACGTCACCTGGCACAGACGGTGGGATACGCGTGACCTGGTGCCATCCGCTTAGACCCGGTCTGCAGGCAGAATGTCCTGCACGTGGTGGCCGTGCCAACAGGAGTCGCGGAGCCAAGGAGGTGGCAGCATAGACAGGAGGGCCCGCTGTGCTGGCAGGGGGGCACGGGGAGGGCTCAGAGTGGGGGCGTCGGGCTGAGCAGGAGTGACGTCTCTGAGGGAGCCACTGAGAGCGTCTGGTCAGCCCCCCTGGAGCTCTGGGGCGTGCCCAGGACACAGCACCCCCATCACGGGAGGGCTCGCAACCTCACTTTCGCAAATCCCAGCTTTCCCAGTGCTCGGGCACCCCCTACCCCTGCTGCCCCTCTGGCTGGCAACACCCCTCTCTCCCCAGTCAATACCCACCCTGGGGTGTGATGTCCCAGGAAGGCACAGATTCAAGGGCCCAGGAAGAAGCCACTTACAAGACGAGTGATTCTGGGTGAGTGGCCTCACGTCTCCGAGGGCCCCTTTTAACATTTCCACGGTGAAGGCAGTGGGGTGCATCCTTCCTGGCCCACTGGCCCAAGCTGGGGTCACAGCCAATCTTGAAGGAGGACCTCTGCCCCCAAGAGCTCTTTGTTGTAGCTCGTTCCTTTGCTCACGTGTTTATTCCTACTCTCCTCTCGGGAACCCCAGGCATGAGTCATTTGCTAAAGAGCTGTTGTTAGGGGCGCTTGGGTGGCTCAGTGGGTTAAGCGTCCAACTTCAGCTCAGGTCATGATCTCGCCATTCCCGAGTTCGAGCCCCGCATCGGGCTCTGTGCTGACAGCTCAGAGCCTGGAACCTGCTTTGGATGCCGTGTCTCCCTCTCTCTCTCTGCCCCTCCCCACTCGCTCTCTGTCTCCTTGTCTCTCAAAAACAAACATTAAAAAGAACTGTCATTCAACATGTCAGTGGGTCTCGTCCGTCCATGGGGTTATTTTTTTTTTAATTTTTTTTTACCGTTTATTTATTTTTGAGACAGAGAGAGACAGAGCATGAACGGGGGAGGGTCAGAGAGATAGGGAGACACAGAATCTGAAACAGGCTCCAGGCTCTGAGCTGTCAGCACAGAGCCCGACGCGGGGCTCGAACTCACGGACCGCGAGATCATGACCTGAGCTGAAGTCGGCCACTCAACCGACTGAGCCACCCGGGCACCCCATGGGGTTACTTTAAAAGGTGACATAATCATGCCTTTCAAGGCTCTTGGGAGATACCAGATAAGAGGGCTGGTTGAACTTGCTGCGTTTGAGCCACAGTGACCCATGTCTCGCAGAGGGCGCAAAGTGGTAAGTATTATCTCCTATCAATTACAAAAGTAATGAGCTTGTTATGTTAGAAAATGTGGAAAATGCACAATAGAATGCAAATAGAAAATAGGAATCACCAGTGATGTCACTGCTAAGGTGTGACCACTGCATAGTTTGATCTATTTTTAAATTACACGGGAGTCTCACCCTCTGCACAGACGTACAGAGCACACATTCCTGGAACAGCACATGGAACGCTGTTCACAGCTGCTGAGAGGTTGGGGGGGGGTCTTCAGGGTCCTCACGAGGCAAATTCCAGTCAACGGCCGCACAACTTTCCCTCGCTTGGCTTTTCATTCACAACTTATGATCAGATCCCCTCATTTCAGACACTGACATTACCCCTAAGTTTACCCTCGTCATAACTGCGGTGAGAAACAGCCCACGTTCGTGCACAAACCTCCGTGTGCCTCTCAGATAGTTTCCGGGCTCAGCCCCTAGAGGCAGAATTACTGGATCCAGGGGACAGAGATTTAAGTCTCTGGGTCCAGGTCCCCAGTGGTGAGTCCTGGGGATTCGTGCTCAGGGCCGGGTGGCTCTGCTTGCCTCGAATCTCACCATCTCTGAGCGTGGCCACTGCAGATCGCCGGGGTCATTGGCTCCCGCCCGCGCTGGCCCCGTCATCTCTGCCCGAACCCCCTCGGCCAGAACCCACCTGTGCCTGGCGCCCTGAAGGCCACGGGGGTGGTGCTGGGGTGTGCTAGGAAAGTGGGGTCACCGGTATTGGATACCGTGGGCCAGCCAGCCTCCCGCATAAAACAGCAGGAAGCTTTTGGCGAGGATTCCCCAGCCAGGAAGTGGCAGCGCTGGAGCGCAAACCCAGGTGGTCTGGCTTGGAGCCACAGTCCTTCTGTTCCAGGTCGTAGTCGAGGGCCTAGCACTGCGCTCTCAGCAAAGGGCGACACAGGCAAAACACAGGAGCCAGAGAGGAAAACAAGCACTGAGCTACTGATTACATAACCCAACAATATGACTATGGAGAAAAATCTAGAAGGAAAGGGGGCAGGGGTACGGACGAGCTGAGGTAGGATTGAAGGAGAGGAGGAGGGCCCTGTGGACCCTGGAGAGACCACGCTGCCGCTGTGGGCAGCGCCGCCGACTTCTGGGCTGGAAGCAGGCTGCGGCGGGTGTGGGTGGGCACCAGGAAGCCAGCAGGGGAGATGAAGGCAACAAGGCGGGGGAGGGGTGGTGGAGGTTTGGTCCAGCGTGGTAGCCGCCCACGCAGGAGTGGATGCACATCCACGGGATTTGCTCACGGACCGCGTGAGGGCTGGGAGGGTCGAGCGAGCTCTGGAGGCGGCCACCGCGGTATTGGCCCAAGTGATTTGGCAAGAATGCAGGGAGAGCGGACGTTGGGGCGGGGGATCCAGAGTTCAGGCTTCGACATGAGAAATCTCCAAATCCAAGAATCTGAAGGAGTCAAGCTGACGACACAGACAGAGTGCAGAGCGTGGTGCCTGGCACCTAGAAAATTCTCAAACACATGAACTCCCCGGCCGGTTCCGGAACACCTTGCGGCGGGCGGGGCTCCGCACCACGCAGCCCGCTCAGCGCTATCTTTTTATCACTGTCGGCCTCCTTGCATTTCATCTCACAACAAAACGCCCAGGAAATATGAGCTGTGGCTCGACGCGGCCCATCCCAGGCAGTCAGGGAAGGTCAATGCCCTGTTTGAAGGGTGAGCTCCCGGGGTTCACGCTGCCCGCGCACTCTGAAACCTGATCGTTGCCGTGTCTTTACGAAGAGAGAATCCCTGACGGGTGATTATTTTGGCTGTCCCGCTTCATATCAAACATGCTAAAGATTAGTCACTTGTTAGGGGCCAG
Organism: Panthera uncia; assembly: GCF_023721935.1. NCBI lineage: Eukaryota > Metazoa > Chordata > Mammalia > Carnivora > Felidae > Panthera > Panthera uncia. The sequence continues at coordinate 23,313,599 of NW_026057589.1, forward strand.
CTGCTGACAAGGAAGGGTGGAGGGCGGCGGGCAGGGATTCCTGCTGCTCTCCGGGGGCGGATTATGCTGAGCGGTGAGTTCTTCCACCCTAGCGCCTGGGCCACGGACAGCAGGGAGCGGGGAGCCTGGGGGGCTCTGGAATGCAGGGGTCTCTGGGCTTGACAAGCTCCTACTGGCCGTTCAGTTCTCAACTGAAATGTCACTTCTTCCAGGAAGACTCCCTGCCCGGGGCCAGATGAGACTCCCCCTTCATGCACCCTCAGGCGGAACCTGCTCCTTTCCTTCCAACGTTCTGTATTCTCGCAACGACTTTATCAACCACCTGTTTGACCCGTTCAGCACCCATGTCCCGTGTGATGTGGCCCTGCTGGAGGAGGGACTGCGTCTCTGGATCTCACTAACCCCACCCCAGAGCCTAACAAGTGGTAGGGATCGATCGGTCCATGCAGAACGGAACGGGAAAATCTGGGTTTGTGAGCAAATACGGGCACCATCATCGCTCTGTGCCTTTTTGACCTAAGAGATGAAGAACAAAACGAAACCGAAGCCTGGTTGACAGGATTCACCAGTAATCTGAAACCACTGGTTCCGATCCACCGGCTACTGATGTTAGAGTAAGGAAGGGACAAAATTATTTTAAGGGGTCTGCAAATTCATACTGGGCCAACTATGCTCTTTACTTTCATTGTGTTACGAAAATTTACGTATGGCAGTAGGCAAACAGTCTGACGAGCTCCTGTACACCTACCAAGTACGTTCCACGGTGTGTGACCCCACCACGCACCCCTGACTTTGGGCCACTGCTTTCCTACATAATTATGCACCTCTAAAAAACGCAGGTGCTTCCTTAGGATAATAGCAAAAGCATCTTTACAGAAAATATCTTGCCCATATGAATTGGACCAGTATTTGTCAAAGTGCATGTTATTGCAATGATGGATTTTCTAAATTAAGAGTGCTACAAAATTCACAAACGGCATTGTTGGTAGGAGTGTATTCCTTAACCCGCTGATATTAAAAGGACGAGGGCTACCGGAGAGGTCTGCGGCACGTTTTGACGTCGTACGTGAAAAGGACGGGAAACTCTGATCTAAAATCTCACCTCTCTCCTGGCGTGCTCGGGGTGGAATTTGCAAAGAGGAGCCATCAGAGAGGCTTGGGTTCCTTTTTCTTTTGTTCCCCTCCCCCCGCCACCCCCATTGATCCGTCCCAGGAGAGAAAATGGAAGCAGACGAGGGGAGGCAGGAAGGTGACGGTGGCCATTCGGGGTGAGAACAGGCCAGAATTGGCTTTGGTTTCCAGACTGTTCGGCAAGTTGGATCTGGATGTCCAGCACGTGGGATCTTGAGCAGATAAGTGTGTCCTCGTCCACGTGCTGCTTGCTAACGGTGACACATTGCTGGACCCGCTTCACCCGGAGCTCCCGTTCCGTCACGGGCAACATGAGTATAGGCTTTCCAACCTCACCGCCCCTCTCTTTGGGGACAAAGACCAGCTGAGACAGTCCAGGAAAGCAGGCAGTCTGCTAAGTGCTGTGTGCCCCTGATGACGTACACTGAGGCTCTGCCCTGATCGGGCCTTTGAGAAGGGTCCCTCTGTCGTCGGGCGCCCTGGGGCTTCCGTGAGCATCCGCCCCGTCTCACCCTGCCAGTATCTCAGCGCAGCTGCCCTGCCCCAGGCTGGAGCATCTGACCCACTGCAAATGGCCCAATCCATCAGTGGCTTCGCCCACGTCACACTCAACAACTGTGGCAGCCGACCCTTCTCCTCGCTGAGAAGACCAAATGGCCCTGGAACAGTCAGAGCCAAACGCTGCCCCCGGCACACTGCTCACCCCCCCGTGGCAGCTGTTCAGGCCAAGGCAGTCGTCTTCCACCCCGGCTTGTCTCACTCGAAAAGCACCTGGGGAGGTTTTGAAAAGGCACCACATCCAGGCCCCATCCCGGAGACACGGGGGCGGGATCCGGGCACGGGAGGCAGGCCGTGGCGTCTGCTGGAAGCTTCGTGGGTCATTCTGAGGCGCAGCCACGACTGAGAAGTAGCCGGTTAATCAATGACTCAGGTCAACCAACTCGCCTGTTCAAGTCAGGGAGAAATGAGTCAACCAGGGGCGCCCGGGCGGCTCCGTCGGTCCAGCTTCCGACCGTGGCTCAGGTCCTGACCTCGCGGTTCGGGTTCGAGCCCCACGTCGGGGTCTGTGCTGACAGCTCGGAGCCTGGAGCCTGCTTCGAATTCTGTGTCTCCCTTCCTCTCTGCCCCTCCCCCGCTCGCTCTCTGTCTCTGTCCGTCTCAAAAATAAATAAACATTTAAAAAGTTTAAAAAAAGAAATGAGTCAACCAAATCAGTCATTTGATAAAATCATATTCTAACCAAAAAAATAATAAAAATTTTATCCAGAGGGAGCTTGACCCACAAAGGCCAAACAAACCACCAGTGGCCTCCAACCCTCAATGGCAGAGATTCGAGTAGATGAGTCACCGGGAGCACCGGCTGGCTCTCGTCTGTATGGATGGACCTTCACCCGGCGGGAGAGTCACCAATGCTCTGCAAGGACGTGCCCGTCCCTCAGCGGGGAGGACACTCATCCGGGAACACGCTCCACAGCGGCCAGCTCGAACGAGACAGCTCCATCATTGCCACAGAAGAATCTCGAAGCCTCGTGTGCAGCCAGCAAAGCAACTTGCAGAAGGAAACGTCCAATAGGAAACCATTTATACGCAGCGTAAGGACATGCAAAGCCACCTTTGTGTTGTGTCCTGGATGAATCCATGCGCAGCCAGATACAAAAACATGCCTGGGAATGACAGACGCCAACATCGAGGTGGGGGCCAAGTCTAGAGAAGGGACATGGAGTGAGTGGACCAGGGAGAGGTATGTGGAAGATTCCAGGGCATCCGTAACATTTTCTTTCATGAAAATAGCATCCAGATATGCAATGAGAAATGCTCATGTGGGTTAAGCCTGGGTCGTCAGTACATTGTTATTGGTTTCTTTCTTCTCTGCACTCACCCGGAGGCTCGAAGTATTTCAAATGTTTATTTGTTTATTTTTATTAAAAAAAAATTTTTAATGTTTATTTACTTTTGAGAGACAGAGACAGAGCATGAGACGGGGAGGGGTAGAGAGAGAGGGAGACACAGGATCGGAAGCAGGCTCCAGGCTCTGAGCCGTCAGCACAGAGACCAATGCGGGGCTCGAACTTACGGACCGTGAGATCGTGACCTGAGCCGAAGGCGGACGCTTAACCGGCGGAGCCACCTGGACACCCCATGGTATTTCAAATTTTTAAAAGGCTGGGCAACATTTCTTGCTTCCTGAGCCAGACTTTAGATTCTAGATCTTTCTGGTTTTACATCTCCACGAGGATTTTACATGCTTCTGTTGAATATCATCACTTTGGGTCCTTCATTCCAACTGCCTACCATTAATTTAGTTCACAGACATTTCTTTAAGCACCTGCTAAATGCCAGGTCCTAAGTTGAGGGGTTTTAGAGATGCTCTGGACATAACTGTCTACTATCTTTTGAACTATTACTTCCTGAAGCATCTCATGAGAATTATTTCTGAGCTTTGTGAACTCCACAGTCTGATGAAACGGTCTTCAGCCAAGTATACATAAAAATAACGAGTGGGTCTGCCGCACAACAATGTACACACGGTTAGCATCACTGGACTGTGCATTTAAAATGGATAAAATGGATTTCATGGTGTGTGCTTTTTACCACAACAGAAAAGAACGGCGAGTAGGGCAGGGCTAAGTGCAGAGCCCTGTGGCAAGCCTCTAGAGACTTCTCTCCACAGTAACTTTGCCATCCTATTTGAATGTGTGCACGTGTACGTGTCTGTGCACATGACTTTTCACACACAGAAATGTAGCCCGAGTTTTAAACGGTCAGTCCAGGAAGAAAAATACCTTGAAACATCCCACAACATTTTTATTTATTTAGAAAAACATTTTTTTTAAGTTTACTTATTTTGAGAGAGAGGCAGCACGAGCGGAGGAGGCCAGAGAGAGAGGAGAGAGCGAGAATCCCAAGCAGGTTCCACACTGTCAGCACAGAGCCTGATGCGAGGCTTGAACTCACGAACCGTGAGATCGTGACCTGAGCTGAAGTCACTTAACCGACTGAGCCACCCAGGTACTCCTTGAAACACTTTTCAAGTGCTGAGTTAGTAGAAGGGGAAAAAAAACAAAACAACTGAGTTAGTAGAAGGGAAAAAAAACCAAACTTGGTTGAGCATGCATGGTCCTGTGTCTGTTCTGAAACCTGAGTGACAGGAAGAATCGGGAGCCTGGGCCCAACTTCTGCCAGGCAAACGCTTTCCCTCCTTACTCTCACCTGGCCTCAGGTCTGCACCGGGGGCTCGGACACCCCACGCTGGGTGCTCACGTCAACATCATCCCAGCTGACCACACGCCCCCCACCCCGACTGCTTCCCTCCTCCCTCCCCCTTCTTCCATGTTTCTAATCTCTTTTATACTCATGTTTTCCCGTTTGCTTCTCTTTGCTACGCTGCTCTATCAATATTTAGTTTCTAAATAATTGCTGGTCTTGTACTGTTTAGCCAGAACACTTCATCCCGACAAATCACTTGGAAATTCATTCATTCGCCACAGCGGTTCTCAGCCCTGCTGTGAGTAGAATCACCCAGAAGACACTCCAAAAGATACCCAGGCCCCAGCACAGACCACTCAAGTCCGAACCTCTGGGGCCCAGAGCTGGCTGTTTGTCACAAGCTTCCCAGATGACACTGCTCTGCAGCCAGGGTTGAGAAATGAGGATTTCATAGGTACTAACTAAACCCCTCTGTGCACCAAGGTGGGGCTGTCTAGGGGGGTGACAAGGAAGCCTTCCTGGAAGAGGTGGCATGGAGTGCAGCAGGCTGCATTTCCCAGGGCTCAACAGCAGCACCCATCCCCCAGGCTCCTCCTGGAAGAAACATTCACTGGAGATCCCCTCCTGGAGCCTGGGCGGGCCCTGTGAGCGCCCTGACCCGCAGAGCCATGGGGGTGGAGCTCCTCCTAACCCCGCCCTCTCGCAGCCGCAGTCTGTCAAGCGATGGGCCCAGTGCATCCCAGTCACCAAGCCGGTGAGCCCAGCGTGGCTCAGAGTCCCTTTTTTCTCCTCTTAACGTCCACCGGAGTCCGAAGGAGCAGTGCTCTCCTCTCAGATGTCGGGCATTTCTGTTCTCCCTCTTTCTTGGGTAACCTGGCTCCGGGCTTGTAGATCATACCCAGCTGCTCACAGGACCAGCCTTTTTTTTTTTTTTTTTTTAGGTCTTGCTGATTTTCTCTCTTGTCTTCCCCTTTTAAATCTCATGGATTTCTGCTCAACTTTTTAAAATTACTCACTTTCTTCTAGTTGCTTTAGGCCTGAATTCCTCCTCCTTGGCTGGTTTCCCAAGGTGGGAGCTGGGTGGCTGCTGTTGGCCCTTTCTCTCTGAAGGCTCAGCCTCTACTCCTGTCCTGCAGGCACCGGTCTCCCCGCCTCCACCCTTTCGGATAAGGTGTGTTTCCATTCGCACTTAGGTCACTGTAGTTTAAAAAATTTTTTTTAACATTTTTATTTATTTTTGAGACAGAGAGAGAGCATGAACAGGGGAGAGTCAGAGAAAGAGGGAGACACAGAATCTGAAACAGGCTCCAGGCTCCGAGCTGTCAGCACAGAGCCTGACGCGGGGCTCGAACCCACGGACCACGAGATCATGACATGAGCCAAAGTCAGATGCTTCACCGACTGAGCCACCCAGGCGCCCCAGGTCACTTTAGTTTTAAAATGTGTCTTGAGACTTCTTGGCCTGCAAGTGACCTAGAAAAGCTGGGTCTAGGAGGACTCCCTGGGGGGCACACGTGTTCAGAACCCAATGGCCATGAGGCAGGGAGTGTGGACCAGCTGGCCACTCAGCTGAGCCCCTCCCCCACCCACCCGACAACGGGTCACTCAGCCATGTGATTGGGCCCCCGACGGCCCACACTCGCCCCTGTGACTGAGCCCCTGGATGGCCCACACTCGCCCCTGTGACTGAGCCCCCGGATGGCCCACACTCGCCCCTGTGACTGAGCCCCCGGATGGCCCACACTCGCCCCTGTGACTGAGCCCCCGACGGCCCACACTCACCCCTGTGACTGAGCCCCCGGACGGCCCACACTCGCCCCTGTGACTGAGCCCCCGACGGCCCACACTCGCCCCTGTGACTGAGCCCCTGGACGGCCCACACTCGCCCCTGTGACTGAGCCCCTGACGGCCCACACTCAGCCGTGTTACCGAGGACCCCGGACGGCCGCAGTTGAGGCCTCAGGCCACACAGCCCCAGCCACGCTGGCCGCAATCCTGAGCCACGCAGCTGAACTCAGCCCATCTCCAGAGCCAAGGCCGCAGTCAGGTGCTGCTTTAAGCAGCTGAGTTAACCACTAAGCGATTCAACAAGGAACGGAAGCAGGAGTGGAGACCCGCACGCGGGGCCAGTGAGAATCATTCAGTTGAAGGGGACGGCGAGGGGGCGGCGAGGGATGCCGAGGGCACGTCCCAGAGCCTCCGTGGGCCGAGGGCAGCCGGCATGACTGGAGCACGGGGGCCAGGAGAAGGCCCCTGCGAACGAAACACCACTCATTCTACTCTAAAGCAGCAAAATTAGGGGCAGAAGCTCGCCGTTCCGATGCCTCAACATGGTGCCTGGGCCAAATGCCTCAGCGGGTGGGAACATGACACCCGGCAGGGCTGCAGGCCCGAGTGAGTGCCTCCTGGCCGTCGTGGGCCCCCTCCCCCTGCCCCAGGAGGGCCTCGGGACTTCCCCTGTCCGTCCGTGGGGAGCTTGAGAACCCAGTCAGCTACCCCTCGGGTCTGGGCTCTGAGTGAGGCTGGGGTCAGCTCTGCGCCAGAAGGTGTCGGGACACAGCTTCTAAAGGTCATTTCTCCCTCTTCTGATTCGGTGACGCTCCGGCGATGACAGTCTCCCTTCCAAGTAGCCCCACCGTGAGCTGCTTTCCAGCCGGGCCCCAACGGTGTGCTGGCATGTTAGGACCTTCCCCAGAACCATCTATGGGCCTACGGCCATGTCCACGGCTGGGGCGGCCATAGAAATTCTGCAGGAATAGTCTACTCGCCGAAATGCAGCCACACGGGACTCGGGACGGGGGCCCTCTGCACCCGCACCACCTCCATTCCTGTGTTCCAGAACAGAGCCCAGGTTCTCCTCGGTGGCTCCCTCTCTGCCCTAAAGGGAAGGATGGAGTTGACCCCACCCTGATGTGAGGTGTCCTTGAGACTCAGGTCTGGCCCAGCAGGGTATCACCATTCCTGCCAGAGTGACTGGTTCATGGCACGTGCCCAACGTGGCCGATCGGTGCCACAACACAGACTCCACTCCGTCCCAGGCCTTTGGGAGAGCTCAGTGTTGCTAGGGGTTCGCCTTGCTGCTTCTGGGGAGAGCCGGAAAAAGAAGGAAACCCAAAGAAGCAAAGCAGAGGGGCGCCTGGGTGGCTCAGTCGGTGAAGCGTCCGACTTCGGCTCAGGTCACGATCTCGTGGTCCGTGAGTTCGAGCCCCGCGTCGGGATCTGTGCTGACAGCTCGGAGTCTGGAGCCTGCTTCGGATTCTGTGTCTCCCTCTGTCTCTGGCCCTCCCCACTTATGCTCTGTCTCTTTCTCTCAAAAATAAAACATTAAATAAAATTATGTAATTAAAAAAAAAAACAAGGCAGAAATGAAGAGAAAGTGAGCCCCTGGACACAGTGTGAGCACCGCCTGGGGCTTTCTGAGTCCACAGACAGTCATCGTGCCTTAAACTGTCAAGAGTTTGGTTTCTACCACTTGCATCAGTAAGAATCTCAGGGACACCCCTCGTGTAGGAAGTGCTCACTGATTGGTCATGGGGCTGTTTGTCACCAGAGCGACCAGGCACCTTCGCTTTCTGGGGGCAGACGAGGTATGGCCGTGGTGCCCTTTACCTCTCACAATATCCTGGTTGCACGATAAATTATATGGCCGCTGTTTCAGTCATCTGTCGCGGCAGAACAAACCAGCCCAAACGCGGTGGCCAAGCCCAGCCACTGTCGTATTTGCACACAATTCTGCGAGCCGGGCTGGGCTCAGCTGGGAGCTGTCTGCTCTCTTGAGGGTGGTCATCTGTGTGGTGACATTTGCACGGTGGTGGCTTTGCACAACCGGGACGCTGGGATAGCCGTACCTCTCTCCATGTGACCCTCCAGCAGGTGGTTGGACCTCTTCTGTGCCAGCTCTGGGCTCCCGGTGGTGAGAAGGACAAGCTGGCAGGCCCACAATGGCCACAGCCCCCCTTCCACCTTCTTTTAGCTCAGGTGGCCACAGTCCCAGCCAAGGCTGAAGGAGAGGGGACGGACAGGGCTGCGGAGCTCTGCAGGTGTGGCTTTGTGTGTCCCCCACGTAGGGCACCATCAAGGTGGCCCTCCTGTCCACCTGCTGGCTGGAGCCCAGACAAGAGCATCGGTTGCCTCAGGCCAGCATTGTGGGCTCAGTGGGGGAAAAGGACACACTACCCCCCCCCCCACCTTTCACTCTCTGGCCTCAACACAATGGATTTGGGGACCCCTACTCAAACTACCAGCCCTGTGGCGGAAAGGTCCGCGTCGATTGCAGACTGGTTAGAAATGAGCCTCCCAGACCCGGTGAACCAAGAGCAGCATTTTAACAAGACCCTCGGGGGACACGGATGCACCATCAGGCACGAGAAAGACCGTGCCGGATTCCGCACTTAGAGGACCCACAGCTAGGTCTGCACGGAAACCAGAGTCAAGGCGAGAGCCCGGCCGCCACTGTCCACACTGCTCATGAGACGCACCCTGATATCAGGCCCAACTCGTCTGCCCCCAGATCCGACCCGGGATGCAGGGCCCCTGCTCACATCCAGCAGGACGGGGGGCAGGGGGCAGCTCGGTCTAGAACAATGCTGGCCTGGCACGTCCTGACCTGCCCTTTCGTCCTCCCTTCTGTAGAGAGAGAGAAGGCCGGCCTTGCTGCACTCCGGGCCCTTCCAACCCCAAGACTCTGGGAATCCAGGAAATCCCGATTTAGATATGCGGCCTCGGAAACTGGCAACAGACAGACGGCGGGATCCGGAAGCCCCTGCCATTGTGAGCACGAAGTCTAGACGCTGACAAGGGGGCCACCGAGGCAGGAAGAGGTGAAAGTCCCCTTTCTCAGCAGTGCACCTTCCAGGAAGCAATAACCACGCAGTTCTCAACAAAGCCGGCCTCGGCTGCCATCTGGTTACCCCGGAGCCCGTCCCGCGCGGCGGTGATTATCCTCTGGCGGTTCACGTCCAGACACTCACACGCCCAACCTAGTGCTTCCTCCCCGATAACACCAGTAGCAGGAGCTGCCCCCGTGTCACCCTGCACAAACAGGTGATGTTTATTTACAGCGTGTAAAAGGGGGCCATCTGACAGGCCGATGCCAGCTGAGAGCGGTGGGGTCTGATAAAGGCGGCTTATCACAAAGGATTAAGCAGATGTTATTTTCTCTCTGTTTGTTTGAAGTTCAGTGTTTGGACAATCGCTGCGAGCCCCAGCGTGGTCGGGGCCAAGTTTAATGAGGGCCACAGAGACCGCAGCGACGGCTAAGGATGAAACAGAATCGGCAAGGCCAGCGCCGCGAACGAGGGAGGTCCACCGAGGGATTATCAGGCTGGGCCTCGGCAGCTAGGGACAAAGTGTGGACCGATGGACCAGTTTGGCTCTGGACAAACAGCCCCATGAAGCAGAGCCTCTATGTCACGGGACCCGGCCTTCTCAGCCTTGGCCGCACATCAGAATCACCTGGGCACCTTCGATCCCAGTCTCCGACCGCCTGGGGATCTGGTTAAAATGCAGATCCTGACTCAGTACATCTCAGGTGGGGCCTGAGTTCTGTGTTCCCGACACCCTTCAGGGATGCTGGAACTGCCAGTCTGGGGACCACATTCTGAGTGGCAAGGCTGGGGGACTGCTGCTTGGGTGCCTCCAGCACTGCCCCCAAGTACTGCGTGAGGCCGACAGGTGTGGGGCGGGGGGAGGGGCTCAGAGACGAGATGGCCGAGTCCCTGTTGACGGGGGAGACACGACCGGAGCTCAGAGCCTGGGGTGCGAGTGTTGCCGTGTGAGACCAAACGAGCTGAACAGCCTGGGTTGTCTGGGCAATCGCCAAATTTGGCCCAGAGAAAAAAATCTCAAGGGGAGATGCTTTTAAAAGCATCTCTATTGAGGTAGAATTCACTCGGCATAACCTCTGCCTGTTATAAGTGCACAGTCAGGGGCGCCTGGTGGCTCAGTCGGTTGAGCGGCCGACTTCGGCTCGGGTCATGATCTCACAGTGTGTGAGTTCGAGCCCCGCGTCGGGCTCTGTGCTGACAGCTCGGAGCCCGGAGCCTGCTTCCCATTCTGTGTCTCCCTCTCTCTCTGCCCCTCCCCTGCTCATGCTCTGTCTCTCTGTCTTAAAAATAAATAGACGTGAAGAAAATGTTTAAAAATTGTAAAAAAAAAAAAAAAAAAAAAAAAAAAAAAGAAGGGCCTTTCAAGCTACCATTTTCCTTTCCGGATGCCTGGAAATTGCAGGAGCCGCGCAGTGACAGCGGTGATGACGGTCACTCACAAAGGGTGGCAGGACAGGAAGACCCACGTGCCCGGCACCACGACGGCATTCTGAGGTTAGGACTATGGCCCCGGGGTACCCACCTGCAGACATTCGTGCGGGAAACAACCCAACAAAGGAATGCGTGTGAACACAGATTTGCACGCCTAACGGAGAGCTGTGGCCTACGTGGGCCCCTCCGACCCGATGGCAGAGACAAGACCAGCTAAGTGGCCACGTTCGTGTCATCTTTCTCATGACACAAAAGTGCCCTGCCCCCTTCGCTATTCCAGGCAGACAGCAAACAGCAGGGACGTCAATGTTCTCGTGTGCCGAGGTTTCTCAGGCTTGGCGCTTGTGATGCGGGGGTGAATGGTTCTATGGGGGGTCGTCCTGTGCGTGGCGAGATCTTAAGCAGCACCTCTGGCCTCCGCCCACAAGATGCCATCAGCAGCTCTGCCCGGTGTGACAACCGAAAACGTCCCTAGACATTGCCATGCGCCCTGGGGGAGGCACACGGGACCCCCTGGCGTAGACCACGTAGGCAGCTGGGGCTGACTCTGCGAGGTGGTGTCTTTGAGGGACTGAAAAGAGAGCGGGACCAGGACCTACCTAGCGTTCTCCCACGATCTCTTGCTGCCAGGCGGGAATGCAGGGGAGGAGGAGGTTAAACGGGGCCGGAGGGTCAGTGAGGAGGTGACGGCAACAGCCCAGGGGACGTGGGTGGCCTTGATCCAGGTGTGGCGGCGTAGGTGATGAGACGCGAGCGTTCCAGGCGGAGTCTGAAGGGCTCCTGACACAGCGGGAGGAGGGAAGGTACTATTTTCTAAGAGGAGAAAGACTGGGCTGGGGCAGGTGGGCGGGAGAAACCAGACGGACGCGGATGCGGGTGCTGACAGGAGCTGACAGGCTCTTCCATCGGCCAGGGTACGTTCTCTACCTTTGATAATGAGATTTCTGCCTCGGACCCACTCTCAGGCTTCAGGGGCCGGAGCACAATGAAGGCGACTGCCCACTGGCCAGGGGGTTTGTCTGGAGAATTTCCAAACGTTTTCCCAGATGAGGTTGACATCCAGTTCCTCAGATCCCTACGGCCATTCGATAAATGCACCCGGTCGGAGCCCTCACCGTTACTCATGGCCAGTCTGGTCATGGCGCCTCCGAGGCCCGAAGTGAACAGACTGACCAACATGCCCATTGAGTCCCGCTCTCCCCACGGGAACCTTGTCCATGGCGAGTGACAGTCACAAATGGCCCTGCCAGCATCCATATGACATCACCTTGCAAAGTCTCCGCCCGGCAATGGCAAAAGCCGCCACCCCACTGCCCACACAGTCCCCGGTGCGGGACGGAACACCCCGTTTGTTTACAACACAACGCTTTGGAATGTGCCCAAAGCACCCAGTGGAGACAGCAGCTCACTTATCTGTACCACCTGTTTTCAATAGTTCTGTTTCTCACGAGCAAATCCTTGCACACACCCCAAAAATAACACGAGTAGGTTAAAGGGACACCGGCCCTCCTTGGTGCTGCCCTGAGCGTCACACAAGCCACAAAAAACCCTCTTTGCAGATGAAAAAAGATGGACACAGCAGAAGAAGGTTTATCGGGGGAGCTTCCTAGGGGCTGTGAGAGGCAGACCGGCCAAGCCGGCTTAGGGCTTTGCTGTCGGCAGGGATGTGCCCCCAGCATTCATCCTGCTCATCAGAGAGAACAGAGACATCAAGCTAGAGGCAAACCGGAAACAGGTTGCCATTCAAAACCCACGTAGACCAGAGGCACGGAAAGCAGGTTGTGGACAAGGCTTGCGCCCCTCCAGCTGACGTGCTGGCTGCCTTTCTGGTCTCTCCGTCCGTCGGGACGGACTAGGGGTGCTGCGATAGCACAGCCCAGCGGCGTCAGACAATAAAGGCTTGCTTCTCTTCCCAGTGGTGTAACCTCCGGGGGGCTGGCTAGGAGCCCCCCACCACCTTTGTTACCAGCCTCCATGGCTCGGGCAGAAGGAGCCTCGGAAACCCGCACCCCGGATTTCACAGCTTCCAGCCAGAAGATACATCACTTCTGCACACAGGTAACTGGCCTCACCTCAAAGACGCAGAGACGCATTTCTGGACGCGCCTGGAAGCTGGGGCCCGCCCCCGCGAGCGGCAGATCCCCTCTCGTTTTCTGCGGCTTCCCGGATGCACACAGGTGGGTGGCTATTTTCACGGCCACATTAGTGCTGGTTTAAATACTAGTTGTCAGCCAGCGGATGTTAGTGCGAAACCCCTTGTCGCGTGTGCCGTGAAATCATTCTTTCATTCGCTCAGCAGTTGCACACCGAGTGCCTACTATGCGCTGTGTGTCACGCTGAGCAGTGTCCAATCACCATCCCGTCCGGTCCTTGGAACAACCCTGGGAGACAGCGCCTGAGTCACAGCTGATGGCCGCAGACAACAGAGCTCACCTCAGAAGCTGTGCAGAAGGGAAGTTCGTCTGCGGATCTCTCTCCCGTGCTCCGGGAGGGCCAGGATCGGGCCTGGAGGCCCCGCGGCCAGCTTCGATGCCCAGCTCGCCTCTGACGTCTCCGGGAGATGGTATCGGGACTCGGAGGCCAGTGCCAGACGGCAGGGATGGAAAGTAGGCCGCCGCTGCCCCAGCCCGACCCACCTCCCGGGCTGCTTCCTTCTGAGGCAGGTGCCTCACACACCTCAGCCTCCCGCGGCGGCATTGGGAGACGTGCCCCTCAGGAGCGGGACACGAAGAGACCGGGGACGCTTGGATGCTGCTGGTTTGATGCTCACTACAGGCAGTGTGTTCTGTGCACGACACACGGGGACCCCAGGAGGGCCAAACACCCCAGCACCACCCCGAGGCTCCCCAGCTGCCAGGGGGCACAGCTGGGCCAGGCCGGGTCTGAGCCCCAGCCAGTGCCCAGCAGCGAGCTCGGCCCAGGGGAATACAGCATCAGGTCATCACGCGCACAGGGCGCGCTCCGCTGGGGATTTTCCTGGCCAGGTAGCCGGACGCGTGTCCGGACGTCCTCCACTGCCCTGTGACATCGAAGGCTCTCGAACCCGCAAGTGCAGGGGGCAGGCAGGCCCCCTCCTCCCCGGCGTCTCCCAGCCCCCGAACCGCAGCATGCAGCCCCAGGGCCCCCGAGTGCTGTCCGCGGCTCCCCGTCCACCGCCAGAGAGCCGTGCTCCCGTGGAACGGCGGGGCCTGGCGGGGAGGCACGTTCTCGGGTCGGGTTGATGCTCCTTCTCCAACCTCTCCACCGTGTGAGCATCTTGGGGGAGCCCCTCCCCAACCGGAAAACGGAAATAAAGCAACGTGTGCAGCAGAGGTCTCGTTACCATTGCCGAGTGGGGACAGCGAGCGTGACGGCCGTCTCCTAGCCGGGAAGGGCTTTCTGCAGACCAGCTGCCTGACGGCTTCGCCTCCGAATGATTTCGCTTCAGTTTGGCCAGACATTAGTGATGCTCTCCCTTCCTCACCAGCAGCACCATGACCCCAAGAACGGCTGGAGCACCGTCTTCGTTGGGAATACGACGCTCTGCGAATGCCTGCTCAGCCCTGCCCGAGCCACGGTGCACGTGCCAGAGGCAACGGCCCTCTCTCTCGGCCTCCCCCTCTTCCCAGGCAGGCTGGCCACACGGCACCTGCCTCCACTCGCGGCGGGGTCCTGGCCGACGCCAGCCAGCCGACACCAGAACGAGCCCCGTGCTCGGTGCCCTGGCCCTGGTGACGGCCCCTGCCGACTCCCAACAAAACCAGGCACGCGAGGCAGACCCGCTCGGCAGGAAGGCCTCGGCCTGGCTCCAGCCTGGGGAGGGCGTCCCCGGACCTCACGACAGCAGCTCAGGAACGCAGCCGTGTCAGCGCCACACCCCGTGGGCGCAGTCAGCGGATTAGCCCTGCATCTTCTATGAAGGAAGAAGGAAAAAGTCCTCCGCGAGCACTAACACATCCACTTAGAGAATCAGAAATCAGATATCTTGCGGCCGCCAGGAGCATGTTTTTTCATGTGACACAAGACTTTGCACGAGCAGGAAAGGGCGTCTACTGTCCCACCGCCTGGGCCCCTCCCGCCCCTGTTCCCGGCCACACCTTCCCACCGCCCTGCCTTCCCTTCATCTTCGGGATGTTTCTCTCCCTCTCGGAGACGAACACAGGGTGGCCGCCGGACAGAACCCAAGCCGGGCGACCAGAAGGTCGGGGCTTGTCCAGCTCTTCCTACTCCGGGAGCCGAAAGCTGCATTTTCGCCGCAGTCCCTGGGGCAGGAGGGGAGCTGACAGGACTTCCCCAGCGGACGGGGCAGGGGGGTGTGGCTGATTTCGCCCGTGAACACAGCCAGCAGATGCCCACTGGGCACCACCGGCCTGACAGCTCCCAACGGAGGCCCCGAGAAGTTCCAGCCAGTGCCGCCCAGCCTGGGACGCATCCTACCCACGAGACGACGTTACTGGGCACCTGGTGCTGCTCTCCTGACTACCCTATGACATCAGGAGGAAGGCTGCGGCGGTGGAGGGCGTCTCCAACGTGCACAGATTGCCCCTGTTAACAAGCTGGGATAGGCTTTTGCTCAAAGCCTTTGGCAAGGCCAGGATCCAGTGGAAGCAGATAAAAGGGATTGCCGACCAAGTGTGGGGGATGCGCAGGTCAGGGAAGGCTTCCTGGAGGAGGTGACAGGCAAGCTGAAAGATGAGCTGGGGTCTGTCACGTAGAAGTGGGCGAGAGTGTTCTAGGCAGAGTGGAGAGTGTGGAGCAGTGAGGAACTCTGCCTCCTAAACTGGAGTTGAGAGGACGGTGACAGATGAGGCTGGACAGGTAGGGAAGGGCCTGGAGTCTCTGTTAGAAAGTTTAGGCTTTGCGCTGGGAGCAGTGGGGATACCTAGAGGGGATGTTTGTTTGTTTGTTTGTTTGTTTGAAGTAGGAAGTGGTGTTGTCAGGTCTGCATTTCCAAAACGTCACTCTGGCCTCAGTGGGAAGGATGGATTGGGAAGAGAGGTGGCTGGATGCCATGTGTGGTTGTGTAGGTTGGGCACTGCACAGCTTGATGGGTGGCATTGTCCCCTCTCTGGTGACCTTGGCACTTGGAAAGGGTTGACACCATCTCGTGGCAGGGATTCCCATTAGACAGCTGTCAAGGCAAGTCAGTGACAGATGTTGGGCATGGTTCCGAGAAATTCACATGTGGGTCAAAGAGGGCTTTGACCCTATGACTTGGAATCAGGCCTGGGGCACACCCGTTTGCCAGCTGGGTCCGTAAGTGTGTTCTCTGGGATCTTGGAGCCACTCAGAGGCAGTTTCTCATGGTGCTAATGCAATTTAAGCTTCAGGGCCTAACTTGCCCTTCTAGTGAGTTCGCAAGGTCGTATGTTTTTAGGAAATGTGCATGAGCAAGATATTTTTATTGCAATTGGCTAAGACTTCTCTGCCTTCCACTCTGACCAGCCCTCTGTCACTGCTGTTGGGTAGCACAGCAGTCTCGGCATGTGGCCAAGTGGATGAGCGGGGTCTGGGCTGTGAAGGACAGACAGAGGCGCTGGCATCTCTCGGGATGGTTGGGACACAGACGGCTTCCTGGTGGAGGCAGGTCTTCCGGGCCACGCAGGCCGCTCGGTGCTGCCTCACCGGCCACCGCAAACTGAAGGTGCAGAACCTTCACGGAAGACAAAGATGCCCGCGATGCCTGTGGGGTGCACAGACCCGCCACCAGTCTGTGGAAAATTCCATGCAACAGATCGTAAACAGGGTCGTAAACACAGGACTTGATTTCCTTGGGGTCACAGTCAAATGGAAATCCATTTCCACCAGGAATGCGTGGACAGTGCGGTGGACAGGACGATGCGTGCACCACAACCTTTTCAGTCGTTCTTGGTGGGAACGGTAGATTTGATTAAGTTTGCCGTTATCACTGGAATTTGGAAAGGCATTTTGGGATATTTCAATAAAGCAAGTGGGAAATTACAGATTCCTAATTTGGACATATCTGAAGGGTACCCTGTTTGGGGTCGTTGTTTAAATTCCTTTATTAAAGAATCAAGGGACAGATGGAGATAGATAGCGACACTCATGAGACAGGAGATCGACATCCCGACGTTGAGTTAGAACAAAACATCCAGATCGTAACGAAAGCTCCTATATGAAAGAAATTCCACAGGAATTTCCCTAAAGTTGATGATAGTCTTGGAGTTTCTGGCAACATTTGCAGGTGGGGTCTACGATCCAGGTGGAAGTAAGTTAGGGCATTGTGGGGAGAAGCGACATATGCCTCAACTGCCAGAAAACACACAGAAATACACCGTGACCGATCTGCCAAAGGAAACACCCACCTTCCTTCTCCCTCTGTAGACAATGATGTGACCAACTTGGCGTCACATAAGCGGAGGTCAAATAGGCAGCCCCAGAAAAGACCGGAAAAAAGAAGTATTACAGATGTGTGTCGGGCTATTAATTAGTAAAACTATTACGTTAATGTGGACTCAGTGATGCTTTTTATTTTTTTATTATTTTCTTAATGCTTTTATTTTTGAGAGAGAGAGCACGAGCAGGCGAGGGGCAGAGAGAGAGGGAGACACAGAATGGGAAGCAGGCTCCAGGCTCCGAGCTGTCAGCACAGAGCCCGACGCGGGGCTCAAGCTCACAAACCGTGAGATCATGACCTGAGCCGAAGTTGGACCCTTGACCAACTGAGCCACCCAGGCTCTCCTTGAGTTATTTTCCTTAAAGAAGCATCTCCAAATCGTATAAGGTTTGAACCCAATAAACTGGAGTCAGCAGATGGGGGCAGGAACATACCTCTGTACATCTAGCCCAGCCTGGGGCCCTTGGGGTAAGACCATCGGCAAATAGAAAGGCTGTCGTGCAGGAGGCTCAGAGCCGTGGCGGACGGACGCGGCCAGACCACCGCGGCTCGGAGGGTGGATCGCAGCTCTGGGGGCCTTTGCCAGAGGCTCGCTCATTAACATCACTGAGCTCACATCTGGGATCTCGAGCCCCCCCACCCAGCCTCTGTCCTTGAGCCAAAACAACATGCTCTAAGCTCGGATACAGTTGAAAGTGAAACCACATGGTTTTTAAGGGTCTAAAAGCCCGTTTGAAGAAGGGCAGAGGGTCAGGAGAGAAGGAGCTGGGTTTATGAGATCTGGCACCTTCCTCAAGGAAGAGTCCACCTAGAACAGCTGGGCAAGGGGGCCGTCAGTGTTCCTGTCCACGGCGATGAGGAGGACTTGGCCTCGTGAGCTGGTCCCCTGGGAGCCTGGGGGGTTCAGAGACAGGGAGGGGGCTCGGGGGCACGGCTGGGGACAACTCTGAGCTGCAGGCCGGCAGGTGTCATGGAGGCCAGGACCGCAGGCACAGGTCCTTCAGACGTTCTCACGTGCCCGGAGAAGACCACTGAAACCCCAGGACGTTTGCGTCTTGCCTGAAGTCGCCATGAAATCTGGACGGCAAAGTGTTGACTGGAAATCTGTCTTTTCCGCAGGAACCTTCAGTCGTGTCAGTCAGATGGACACATAGCTGGTGCTCAGGCTTGTTATCCGATCTCATCACTGCTGCAGCTTCTAGAAAACACTTATCACTGTTTCCACAGTTCAAGGTGCCACCATCTATGACAACAATAGTATTAACATTGATAGAACAGTCCATCTTGCACTTGAGACAGCTTATGAACGTCTTTCATCATGAAGTTAGTCTCACGAGGACCCCAGCAAGGAGGGTCAGCGTCTGCTTTATAGGAGAGAAAACAGACCCATATGTCTGTATGCACATGGGGTTTGTCCAAGGCCATAGTTAGTAAGCAGGTTACTAAACTGGTTAGTAGGCAGCAGAACAGGGCTAGAGGCCTCACCGTCTTCATTCCAGCGTTTGGACTCTACTGGAAAGTTCTTGCAATGTTTCCTTTCAATTTCCCGGCCATAATACCAAGGAAAGAGTAGCCTGGGCGTTCCACAGATAATACCCGTCCTGCCCACCTGGCAGAGATGATACAGACTGAGACTAAATGTCCGTGTCCAGCTGGACGAGGGCGCCCCGTGAGCCCCAGGCCTCTGCGTGCGCTGCCCCACCCCCACCCGCAGGACCTTCTCACCTTTCAGGTCACATGCTGAGTTCTGGGGCCTCCCCGGGCCTCCCCACGTAAAGGAGCCCTGCTGCCTTCCTCGTTCACCTTGATCGTTCCTGCTCCTCACAGCCCGAAATGAGCTCCTTTGTTTCCTCTGTTGCTTCCTTCCTGTCTGGTTCACTCCGGTGCATGTTAAGTTCCAGGAGGACAGAAGGGTCCGATCGGAGAGAATCCTTTTCTGTCGTCCGCGTCCGTCCAGAGTGTCATAAGTGCAGATGACACATTTGCCGTCTGGAGATCTTCCATGGGGCACTGATAATAAAGTGACCTCCTCGAGCATCATTAGTACACACGTGCCGTGAAGGGGCCGAGGACAGATGGCCAGGTGGGGATCTGTGCTTTTCTGGCTGTAGAATCCGGGACAAGTGACGAGACACCTTTGAGCCTCAGCTTCCCCATCTGTGACATGGGGCTAACAGCGGTGGCCCGTCACTGGGCAGCTCTGAATACCAAATGCAAACCTGAGGCACAACCCACAACCCGCCCCAGAGAGAGGGCTCAGCAAACACCAGCTAAGGGATGGTCTCAGCTGTGCAAGTAACGGGGCCTCCTGGTTCTTACTCCCCGCGATGGTTAAGCGTGTGTGTCAACCTGACCGGCCTCCGGGGGCCCAGATAGCGGGAGAGATGTTATTTCTGGGGAGTGTGGGAGGGTGTTTCTGGAGGAGGTTAGCATCAGAATCGCAGACAGCGGGGGCCTCACCCAGTCCACTGAGGGAGGAACAGAACAAAACAGCGGAGGAAGGTGAATTTGGACTCCACAGGAGCTGGGACACCATCTTCTCCTGTCCTTGCGCAGCTGACGCTCCCGGTTCCCAGGCATTTGGACTCACGTGGTGACTCCCACCCTCAGCCATCCCCCTCCGGCCTTCACACTCGGACTGCATTGCACCCCAGCTTTCCCGGCTCTCCGGGAAAAGCCTGCAGGCGGCAGACCATAGGACGTCTCGGCCTCCGTAACTACGTGAGCCAATTCCGATCACAAATCTCCTCTTACGCATCTATGTGTCCAGTATCCTATTGGTTTTGCTTCTGGAGAACCCTACACACTGTCACCTACACACTTAACCGTCCCTGTCACCGACAATGTTGTAAGGGAGCATGGGTCCACCGTCACTTGGCGAATGAATGTATGAGCGAGCGAGCGAATGAATGAATGCGTAACTAGCAAGCTGGACAGTCTGTGTCTGCCATCACTCCTCTTCTTACAAGGACACTGTTTCAGGAGAATGATCCTGTGGCAGGTTGTCAGCCTGGATGTCTGCAGGGACAGGCAGGTGACCCACAGGGAAGAAACAGCAAACGTTCAGTGTGACTTTGCTCCCAACCGAAGACACTGAAATAGGGGAGTGTTTGAAACATGGCGGTCCCCAAAGGGAAATCCCTCCAGGTCTCCCGGCAAGCTGCCCGTCTGCGACCCCCGATGCACTGCATGGGGACACCTGCTTGCTGGTGACAGGTCCCCAGTCCCTTCTACTGACACCGTCGGGGGTGGATGTATGCAGAAGTCAGAACTTCTATGGATTTAGATGCGGTGTATACACCCCACACCACGGCATTTCCCCGGCGGGTTTGGGCATTCGGTTAAATGGAGATGAGGAATAGCCACGTGTCTGTTCAGGAACTATTCTGTTGCCAATTGAGGGTTTTTAAAACTTAGGTTTTCAGCTTTCTGGATGTTGGCATTGCCAAAAAGCTATCACAGGTCTGCGTTGTTAGGGACTGTCAGCCTTTCAGGCACATCCCGCACCTCCAGTCTCCACTGGCCTGGGTTCTTTGCCCCGTGGCAGAGCCTGCGGCCCGTCTCCTCCAGCATGGGGCACTTCCTCCCCTCTCCACCTCTACCGATTTTCCATCTGGCTTCTGAGAGCGGCAGACGTGCGCTCGCGCTCTCTCTCTCTCTCTCTCTCTCTCTCTTCCCCTCTCTCTCTCTCCCTGCATACTGTGTAGTATTCAGACTCGGAGTGCAAAGCCACACTAGCCGCCAGTTTGGAGCACCAGCGCCAGAGAAGCCAGCTGGTATCACAGGAGTGGAGGCAGGTCCCGGGCCGGGTCACAAGCGGGGGCCCCTGGTCCACGTCCGCCTAAAACCCTCCTGCCTCTGGCAGTCCCTTCTCCCGAAAGTGAAAATCCCTTTTGTCTGTGGGAAAAACCTCACAAAAAAAGAAAAGCCCAACCGAAAAGCACATTGGTTTCTGTTTATAATTCGAGGGAAGGAATTTCACACGGATTCCACTCAGATTTGAAAAAAAAACTAGAACTGATTACTCAGAGGCGGGTGTGTTTCCCATCTCCTATCAGCGTTAATTTTTTAGGTCACCACTCAGCCGTGTGGAGGCTGGTCTCACTTTGAAGATGATTTACTGATCAGGGGCAGTGGGAGAATCCCAGCGAGAAAACTGCCCGGACGCTCTCGGCTCACCCGCGGTCAGTCGTCACCTGCTGTCCCCCTCACCCGGGACGCGCGCAGCACCTCTCAGAGAGCACGTAACCCCGCGCCGGGGACCGCGGATGAACGCGGTGCGTATTTTCATTTCTCCGCCACGGACAGCAGGAGAGGGGGAGAACGAAGGAGAAGACAAGGTCCGATTTCAAGAAAGCCAGGGCTGGGGACGGAAGGAGCTAGAATCTCCAGCCACGCTTTTCTGCCTCGCCTCCCTGCTGCTGGCAAGTTCTATGGAAAATGAAGATGCTTTTGAATGAATTTCATTCCGTGATAAAAAAAAAAAAAAAAGAAAAGAAAAAAGAAAACCTCGAGGCTGGAGGAATTCGGGGAGATTTGGAACTTCTGACCCCTTGACTGGGTCTGTCTGTCCAGCTAGTGGCCGCGAGGAGTCGGTTCCAGCTCCCAGGCAGCCAGCTCTGATCACAGGGGGGCGCGAACGGACGCCGAGGCTGGCCACTGACAGTCAGCTGAACCCTCAGGACGGAAGTCCTGGAACGGGGCTGGGCACTGCTCTGCTCCTGTCAGCGTAAACCTGGTGCAGCTCGTCTCGTGACGCGTGATGAAGGAAGGCAGCCCCGCGACAGCAGCGTTAGCGATGCTAACGAGCGTCTGCAGGTGCTGCGGGAGAGGACTTTCTCCACATGCATTTTCTCAGTCGGCTCCTGCCACGGGCTGAACTGTGTCCCTCGCCCCATCACAGATGCCGGAGTCCTAACGCGCCGCACCTGTGGATGCGACCTTGGAGACAGGTTCTTTGCAGGCGATTGAGCTAGGACGAGGTCATCGGGGTGGGCCCTGATCCAATCTGACCGGTGTCCTTGTAAAAAGGGGGAATTTGGACCCAGAGACGGTCACACACGGTGGGAAGCCAGGGTAGAGACAGGCTGGACGCATCTACGAGCCGGGGGAACACCAGAAGGCACCAGAAGCCGGGTGACCCTCACGACCTGCAAAAGGAGCCAACCCTGCCGACACCCCCACTTCAGACGTGTGGTCCCCAGAGCTGTCAGGGAATACGGCTCTGTCACGTGGGCCACCCGGGTTGTGGCAATTTGCCACGGCGGCCCTGGAGACCTAACTCAACTCCCGTTGTCGCAGGTGGTGCCCTTATCCTTCTTACTTTACAGACCAGTTCCAGAGAGACAACTTCACGGCTGCAGAAATGGAAGAAGTTACACGGCCTTCCTGAGTTCAAGTGAACAGTACTGTTGCGATTCGAACCTAACTCCCTCTGACCACAAAGCCCCCGTTCATCGCCACACCCCTCCGAGGGCCCCGATGAGCTTGCGTCTCAGGCGGGGCGCCCCTGCTTCACCCCCTCGATGCACGAAGGCAGTCAACGACGCCCAAAGAGGTCCAAGAACGTGTGCAGGGCACTGGGCCCGCCAGCAGCCAAGCGCCCATGAGGACCCAGGTCACTGCCAGGCCTCAGTTCCCTACGACACCAGGCAGTTCTGGGTGGTGACCCAGGATGCTCATCCCATCGAGAGACGGGATGGCAGAGCAGGGGAGGGGCTGAACGGGGGTGCACGTGCCGTGGTGCCCACCACACCTGTCTTCTCACTGTGGGCCGTGCAGCCCAGGAGGGACATGGTAGGCCAGGGACAGGGCTCCTGAGAGCATGAAGACACTTACTCCCAGAGCACCTGTTGGCCTCCGGTGAGTTGTTACCAGTATTATTATTTTGTTTAAGTTTATTTATTTATTTTGAGAGAGAGAGAGAGCGTGTGCAAGCAGGGGAGGGGCAGAGAGAGAGAGGGGGAGAGAGAGAATCCTAAGCAGGCTCCACACCATCAGTGCAGAGGCCGACGTGGGGCTCGAACTCGTAAACCATGCGATCATGACCTGAGCTGAAACCAAGAGTCAGACGCTTAACCGACTGAGCCACCCAGGTGCCCCCAAGTATTATTTTTATATTAAGGCGATAATCATAACTGATCTTCTCAGTTAGAACTGCACTGAGCCACCGGTAACCGAGGCCTTCCATGAAAGGGGCGTACAGGAATCTCTCCTCTCTCCCCGCCTGGGCTCTCCTCTCTCTCCCCGCCTGGGCTGCCGTGACAGCTCCACGGTGTCAGCTCCCAGGTTTCCGAGCAGGATGGAGGAGTTTGAACCCGGGCACACACAGGGGAGCAGGAGTGAAAGACATGCTTGGGGGGCGTGGGGACCCACAGGCAAGAGCGGGGCCGAGGCACGTCCTGCCTGGCTGGAGAGGAGAGTCCAAAGGCTCACCCGGGACATTAGACCGAAGGGCCGGGATGAGGTTCGCCCACTGACGGTGCCTGAGCAGGAAGCGCCCGCCACAGACTGAGGGTCAGGAGAAGGGAAAACCCGACAGGTGTCTTTCATGTGTCCTCTTTTTTGGTGACGGCGACAGATACGCACGGAGGATGATGATTGTTCGTGCTAACCCTGAGGCACATACACCCAACGAAGGGAATTCAGCATCCAACTGGCTTTATCCCCCGGCAAGCTGACTCCCCAGACTAGCATTTCGGTCACCAACAGAGTGAGAGGCAGGTCTCCTTTCTGTTTTGGGAGAGAGGCAGGGGAGCGTCTGTGGTGAAGCTGGGGGATGGACGGGAGAGCAAAGGGGACACTGAGGCAGATTGCTTTGACCCGCTTACGCTCCTCACGTTGGCTGATAGGTGTGAGCTAGCACTGGGGTTAACATTTAAAATTTTAATTTTAATTTAGGGGCGCCTGGGTGGCTCAGTCGGTTGAACGTCCAACTTCAGCTCAGGTCATGATCTCGCGGTTCGTAGGGTCGAGCCCCGCATCGGGCTCGGTGCTGACAGCTCGGAGTCTGGAGCCTGCTTCCCATTCTGTGTCTCCCTCTCTCTCTGCCCCTCCCCCGTTCATGCTCTGTCTCTCTCTGTCTCAAAAATAAACATTAAAAAAAATTAAAAATAAAAATTAGATTTAAAATTAAATTTAAAATTAAATTTGAAATTTGCTCTGGTTGCCCAACTTGGCTTCTCTAAATGACTACGTTGCCCACAAGACTGGACCATAAGGTGGAGGCTTCATACACAGTATGTCTGTGGGTCAACATACAGAGTGGGGTCACTGCTAAATTCAGTCAGTAAAACAAGAGCCAAGGGTACTCTGGAAAGCCATCAAACTCGCCCTCAAAAGGTAGGACTGGAGTGCTCAGAAAGCTCGAAAATCTAAGAAGTCACTTCTTGTGTCTATGAATTTTGGCTGTGGCCCTTTCCCTGGGGCTGGTCTGGTTAAAACAGGGGGAAAGGAATTCGAAACATGACTTCTTTTCAAACACGTGTAATCAGATTCCGGTCCCAGAAACGCGTGCGTGCGTGTGCTCTATGATGCCGCTGGACAGCAGGGCTGACGGACCAGAGGGCATCCCCGCCCCCATCCCCCCCATTTACACCAGCCCTCCCTGCCCCACCCCATCCCCCCCATTTACACCCGCCTCCCTGCCCCCATCCCCCCCCCCCCCATCTAATGGACACGCTCTGGCCATTCATCTTTCCAACGTGGGAACATCAATGCGGGAAGAGGAGGAAGAACCAACAAACAGGCAGCCTCAGAGCAGGCCACTTGGAGACCACTGGAAACCCACCAGGCAGGACCACTGCTCAGTGGCAGGGGCGTGGTCCTGGCCGCTGGGGTGTGGATGTAAACCTCACAAACGGCTCTTTGTCGCCCTGCCGGGGAGCTGGGACGTCCCGTGAGCTGCAACACACACACACCCACTGGATTAAGAGCCGTCAGACTGGTTCCCAAAGCAAACACTGAGTTAATTTTTCCAGCATATTCCTTTCATGTCTGGGCTGCTTCAGGCTTCGCTGGGTCACTGGGCTCTTTGTTGCTGGCTCTGCCGTAGCCCCCCGTCCCCCTCCGCCTCTCACTGGCTCCTGGAGTCCTCTCCCCTCGACACCCAGGCCCTGATACACTGTTCCGTTTCACGGGAGGGGTGAGAAGAGCCCCCAAGGAGACTGGCCTTTGAAATCTGGGAGCCTGTGCCCACGAGCTCCCTGGGATCCCATTTCTCTGGGCCCCTGGCACGTGCTGGCCTGTGAGAGTCGGGTCTTCATTTCAGGACACTCCCGGCATCTGCCGTGCGTTTCTGGCTCTCATGCCTCCCCTAATGGGGACTGTCTGATCATGCCACACCACCCCCCAAACCCTCTGGAAGCATGGCAGGGGCTGCCCACGGCCCTCAGATCACGGCCACAGTCCTCCACGAGGCTTACGGGCCCTGCCACTCTTCCCGGATACTCTGAGCAAACTGCAGGTCCCTGAGTGTCCCCTTTCTTCCTGTCACAACACAACAGGAAACCCACTTGCCATCTGTGTAAGTTAGAGTCCAAACAGGAGAGTTGAAAACGCACTGAATATTGAAAACAGAGGAATTAATGCAGGGCACTGGCTGCCCAAGTGACGGGACAGGACGCCAACCAGAGGACAGCGAGGCGGCCCACAGATGAACGCACAGCCCAGAACCCCGTCCTGGCCTCGGGGGTCCAAGGCTCCGCTCGGCCACTGCCCCTTCTCAAGCCAGCCCCCCAAGGACCCCCACACCCAAGATGTCCTGAGTTCCTCCTTTCGAGTCTGACTTTGCCCACCCCACTGGCCGGCGCCTCCCTCTGCGACAGGGTGTCCGGGGAGGGGGGTCGGGGGGGAGTGGTGAGGAGGCGGGCTGCTTGAGAGCCAGGGAGACGCCAGGCGCTCCCGAGAAGAGCCGCGAAAAGCTGTGGCCTCCAGGGTTTCCCTGAAGATGACTTTCTGAAGAGAGAGCTAGAGAGGCCTTCAGATTTCCCGCCCAAGGTCACTTCACCGACAGCGGGACCCGCACGCGAGACAGGAAGGCGATCAGGGACCAACTCTCCCAGCAACCTGTCCGTCTTCCCCATCTTCCTGCTCGTTTCTCAGAGAAGGACACCGGGGCTCTAGCAGGGACCCTGGCCAAAGGTTCACGGGAAAAGATCAGAGTCCGTGCTTTTCAAAGGAAGGCAACTCAAAGGGCTGGCTTCCTGCCCCCCAGGGGTGAGGCCCCATCCCACCCTGTGGCCGCAACAGGGCTGGTGGCCACACCTCCAGCTCCCATCTGGGGGAAATTAACTATAGTCTGATGCTCCAAAGGCTTCTAAACGTCTCTCCTTCCGTCACCCTCCATGCTCCAGCAACACGAGCCTGCTAAGGTTTCCTGAATATTCTACGCCGTTCCAGGGTTGAGCACCGGGAGGCTGTCGCATCTGCCTGGAATGGGCTTCTTGCCTCTGCCCGCACCGTTCAGCTCGGATTCTGCCTTTTTCCGGAAGGTTTTCACGCCCTGCCCTCTCTGCCATCCCCACCCTCTCGCACAGTACTTGGAAGACAGTAGGCACTTGATGACGTGATAACCATCAGTAACTATCCAGAAGTGTCCAGTGAAAGCAGACAATGGGCACTCAACAAAGAACCGACATAAAACCTGAAATTCGTTTCAGTGCGAAGGATATTGAGGTGTGGGCTCTCGGTTCTGGCTGCACCTGGGGGAGGACAGCTTGTTCGAAACACACTGACGCTGGGAACCTCCCCCAGCCACCCAGATTAGAACGTCACTGGAACTTTCTAAAAGTTCTCAAGCTGAATTTAATTAGCCAAGAATGAGCTCACTCATCCTTGCTGGAGGACACAAACATGAGGAAGGACAGTAGTCCTTCCTTCGAGGCTCTCACATGACCCAGCTGATTTTTTTTCGCCAAGACAGGAAAAGATTTTTTTTTTCTCAAAGTGGGGTCCCAGGGACACCAGCAAAGCCTCACCTGAGAACTTGTTACAAATGCAGATTCTCAGGGGCGCCTGGGTGGCTCAGTCGGTTGGGCGTCCGACTTGGGCTCAGGTCACGATCTCATGTCTCGGGAGTTCGAGCCCCGCGTCGGGCTCTGTGCTGACAGCTCGGAGCCCGGAGCCTGCTTCGGATTCTGTGTCTCCTTTCCTCTCTGCCCCTCCCCCACTTGCACTCTCTGTCTCTCAAATATAAATAAACATTTAAAAAAAGAGAAAAAAAAAGAAACGCAGATTCTAGGGGCTCCCGGCTGGCTCAGTCGGTGGGGCGTGAGACTCGATCTCGGGGTTGTGGGTTCCAGCCCCACGCTGGGTGGAGAGCTTGCTTAAAAACTAAAAAAAAAAAAAAAAAAATTTTAAAGTACAGATTCTAGAGCTCCATCTAAGAACTGCTGTGTCAGAGGCTGCGGGGAGGGTTGGACACCTGTGTTTTCACATGACCTGCAGGGGTCCAGGGTGTGCTAGAGTTTGAGAACCTCAGCTCAACGGCTTGTTTTTCAACATGTGACTCACTCACAGCCGTATCAGAAATGCCAGATATTACGAACATGTAGATTCCTGAACCCCTTTTTGGTGCAGATGACTCAGAGCCTAGGGGCTGGGAGAAGAATCTCCCATTTTACCAGCAGTTGGGAGGACAGAGCCACATCTTACAGCTTCCTGGGTGAGCCTTAGCTTACGGACAGCTGGTAAAACCAATAAATGCCTCCCACCCCACCTCGGAACATAGACTTTGCCAAATTAAAGGACAGTCGGAAAGCTGGGTCTGGCTACTTCTCGTGCACGTGTCTTCAGCTCTCCTCCGTGCCCCGGGACTTGGGGTATCCTGGAAGGCTGCCCAAGTCCCATCTTGGAAGTCTCTTTGGTTTGGCCAATGCCCAGCTTCCCCCGGCACCTGAAGCAGGGGGAGCCCAGGAGTACCACCCCCAGTGTCTCCAAGCAAATACCTTTTCTGCACCTCCTGCGTGAGGAAGGGACCTCTTCCTCCAGGGGAGACGGGCCGTCACCACTAACCGACGACAGACACCTATGAAGGTATCGCCTGGGACTCCGAATTAACTTGTATCTCCATACCTGAGACCAGGTAGCTGTCAAAACTTCTATCAAACACACATTTAATAATCAGGAGACACCCTGTGGTGAGTGGGAGCAGGGCCAGTGGCAGAGTTGAGATTTCATTTTCGTGCACGTTTCAGCAAACACACGAGCTTTTCAGCTGCTAACTCGGCAAGTGTAAATATATCCCGCGTTCCATTTTTATTCCATCGGTGAGGCAGCGCCAGACCTAAAGGGAAATGGGGAACCGTCCCGCCAAGGACGGCAGAGGCCCCTGCTCCTTTTCCTGTTGATGCTGTCGCCATGGAGACCGAGCCAAGCTGCCCCTTGGGATGCGCCAGCGGAAAGTTCGCGTCGGGCTCCAACCAGCTGCCTGAAAAGTACCTGCTCGCCTCAGCGCGGCGCCCTCGGGGGCTTGTTAACCAGAGAACTTTAGGTCCCAGGCTTTGTGGGTGGGCAAGAATGTGCCTGTGGGGAAGACCAGCCACTTCCAGATTTAGGAAGGAAAGCATTTCGCCGTCAAAGCACCTGGTGATCCCCGCTGGGCACAGCGCCTGCTGCATTTTTTGCCCCTTAGCACCTCGGCACGACAAAAGATGACCAAAGCCCTGTTGGTAACCACACTGCAGACTGGACAGACCCGGGACAGAGTGGCTAGGGCCGTGGTCTTCAAACGAGGTTCCAAGGAACCCCAAGACGCCCCAAGGAGCCAGTGGGGAGAAGGGACTGGGGTGTCTGCTGAACACTGGCTGGGTGACTTTGGGCACCATGAACTCCCTTCTCTACGCCTCACTTTCCTCATCTGTAAAATGGAGGCGATGTGGCTACTTTGCTTTGCAGAGGCGTCGCGAAAAGTAAATGAAACACCGCCTAGGCACACAGTGGCAGTCTACTGCTCCCGTATTAGCGGGGGGCTGACTTGGCAGAGGGGGCACGGGGCATTTCGGGAGAAAGAGCGGGCAGACCACAGGCCAGGTGGCAGGTGTGTGTGTGCATGCGCGCGCTGAGGAAGACGCGTGGCCCACGTGCATGGAGGGTGTTCCCCGGCTTCCGCCCCCGACCCTCGGCCAGTCCTCCTCTTTCCCAGAACAGCCCGACTTCTTTCGTTTGCACCTGGGCACCCACCCTGGTCTGTGCCAAGCAAATGAGTGTCTCCACAGCGTCTTCTTGGATTTACGGCGAGGACATACTCGAGAAAAGAAACGGAATGACCGCCAGCAACACCAGGAAGTCCTGGGAAGGGCAGATCAAGCGGTTTTGTGATTCCTAGTGGCGATCGGGGCAATAACGACACCTTCAGTAGCAGCGCCCCCCCCCCAGTCTTCTGCCCCTCCCGTCACCCCTCCATCACGTGCCATTATTACCCCTGCTTTGCAGACAGGGAAGAAACTGAAGCACGGAAAGAGTAACTTGTCCCGGGACGCACACCTTGGGCCTGTTGGGATTTGAACCCAGGCTCCGCGGCTGTCACTTTTGGTCACAGATGTCTCTCTATCAGTTTCGGCACCAACGGGTGGCTTCAGGGCTCCTTCGGCACCACCCACTCTCCCTCCGTCCTCACCGAGACCATGTTAATGAAGGCGATGGTGGCGGCCGCTCTGGATCCCACAGCAGTGAGGGAGGCTGGGAGTGACAGTGCGATAGCTGGGCATTTTGCCTTTTTGCACAAAATCTGTGTTCTTTTAGGACAAAGGAAGGTGAGATCGTTGGTGTTGACACTCCTTTTGACATTGAAAAAAATGATGCCGGTTTGCACTAACGTCATTACGGCCCAGCCTTCCCCAGTGAGGGCCTTCGTGAGCTAGGTCGTGGTCTCACATTCCCTGTGGGGACCACAATATTAAAAGGCGCATCTGGAGGGAAGGCCAGGGATAGAGAGAAGGAGAGCTGTGTCTTTTCTGAAGGCAAGAGAAATTTCTCAGTCCTTTTCATTCCAGAGTGAGGGTCCAAATTCCTGGCAGTGATCCACCCGGACACCTTACCAGCTTGGTGGAGGGGCGAGGGGTGTGGAAAGGACTGTTTTCATTCATTAGACTTCACTCGTTCGGGATCCATGCTCCCTCTAAATTCCTCGCCAACATGGGTCCTCCAAGGCATTAAGGATCATGCCTAATGAGAAGGAGATTCTCATCTCCCAGCGCATCCTGTTCATCGAGAGAAGACAGCCCTTGTCACTTCAAGGAAGCTTCAACAGGGCAAATGCACAGCTTTGGAATCCATCAGACACACCAAGGAAACCCACTGTCGTCCTCAGGTCTTGGAAAGTCTTCCCAGAGATGTTGCAAAGTAGGTCTCCAGCAGTTGCCCACATCCAGCAGTTGTGGGGGGGGGGGGTTGCTCTTCTGTCTGGAAGCCTCAGACTCTTACATCCCTGTCCTGTTGCCCCAAAGACACACACAGCTCTGTTCCCTCCCTTTCCAGCCTGCCGTGGAGGCAGGTCCCAACACGGTGCCGAAATCGGAGCCAGGAAAGGCCAAGAGGCCTGATTCGTGAGAGAGGAGCTCGAACCCTGTCGTTGCCTTAGCAAAGCAGGAGGAACTTGCCAGGAAAGCAAGTCAGACCCCCAGGCCCACACTCTGTCGGGTTCACTTGTGAAGCCCTCGTGTGTCCCCTTCATAGGCACCAGCTCCAAAAATGGCGGGAAATGCGTACTGCAGGCAGGGGCCGCCCCGATTTCCAGAGCTGCACCTCTGCTGGCAGGTGACTCATCACAAGGGGGCTCCCGTGGTCACAAAAACAAACGTAAAAATCATGCATTTCTTATTGGAAATACAAGTTGGGGCTTCCCCTCCTTGCTGTTCTCTCCAAATTCAAGGAGATAGCCAAGGGGACACCACAGCTGGACATTTTCCCCAAGAGAATGTCACCCTTCTATCCAGGGACTCAGAAATCTGTAGGTGCCCCTCACTCATTCACTGATTCAATAGATATGCTGAACATCTTTGCAGCAGGTATAGTTCAAGACAATGAGGCACAGCAGGGAATGAAACAGATTAAGTCCCTGCCCTCGTGGAGCTTCTGATCCAACAGCAAAGTGGTGTGGAGCACAGCGCCGGGGGTGGGGCAGTGCTCTGCAGGGGGCATTTTTCTCAGTAAGGGGCTGTAAGCAGGGCGGACACATGGCCACCTTGACAGCTAAAGTGAATCAGCTGTCTGACTGCAAACTGTAGTTTTCCTGAACGGATGGAATGAGCTGAGTACGGAGTACTCACCGCCAAAGCGGTTCAATCTTTCTACGTTCACGATGTAGAAATGCAGTGCATTCTAATCGACTCCACACTTTCACTACAGGCTCAGTGGAAGTCAAGGGATTGAGCTGTAAATGGAAGGACCTGGTGTCATTTCTTTTACAACGTCTCCCGGAATGACGGATCCATTTCATGTCACCGACTTCCAGCGGTCGGCCCTGAATCCCACATACCCTGCGTTAAGAAGAAATGTGACCGTAGCTGCAGATTCTGTGTGAGAAGGTTACTAAGGCCCGCCCAGGCCCTGGAGAAGACACGGCAAACGAGTAGATGGTGTCTTGGTCCCAGGTCTAGACTAGCAGTGCCACCTACGACGCTGAACCCTCCAGAAGATCTCAAACTAATAGAATTCTTTTTGAAATCTGTGTATAAAGTTAAAGGGTGTGTGTTACACAAGGTACATATCTCACAAGCCTGCGGGAAGAGGAAGGGGTAGAATGGAGTCAGCTGCTAAAAATATGCCACAGACCCTCCCAATGTTTCACGATTTTCCAAAGGGTGGACCCATCGAGCTGATTAGAGGCAGGAAGGGGAACCGGGGTGGCAAGTATGTATGCTCCATTTCTAGAATTCACAATTCAGAAGTCGGTTTCCTTGTTTGGGGGCAAAATGTTTAAAGTCGATAAATCACAAGGGAAAAGGGAAGGTTACTGCATTTATGATGTCAGGCTCACAACTCTCACAGCATGAACGTTGCAGCACTTTGATGAGGAGACGCTCCATGCGCTTTGTGCCACTAACTGTTGCTGTCATTATCACCGTCGTCATCGTCCTCGCCATCACCACCACTGTCACCATCGTCCTCGCCATCATCACCACCTCCATCATTATCATCATCATCCCCATCATCATCCCCATCATCATTACCAGCATCACCACCATCACCGTCACTGTCACCACCATCAACACCATCGTCACCACCGTCAACACCACCATCGCCATCACCATCATCACCATCAGCCACAGCAGCACCATCACCATCATTATCATCAAGGGCGTCATCATTACGATGACTGTAATTAATATCGAGGGGTAGCCCGGAGCGTGCAATTCTAAAGCTGCCTGAGACATGTCAACAGGGGCAGGCACAGCGGGGAACCTCGTAAACCGGCGCCTTTCTCTTTGGCTCCTCCTTACACAGTCACAGGTAACCAGGAGCCCAGCATTTTATGCACCAGCTGTACCGTCACCTCTGTCCCCGAGTCCTACCCAGAGCCTGACCTCACAAGTCAATTACAGCTGTTTGCATTGTGCTCGTCAGCTTCCAGCATCCACCCCGGCCCAGCTTTCAACAAAGGGTGGGTTCCCGTGACCTCTAGTCTTTATTACCAGCTGGTTCCGATTAGAGATGAACCAGTAAAACGAGGAGTAATACAGTCGCAGTGTGTTCCTAAATGTAGCACTTTTCCATGTGTTTTGATTTACCGGTTGGCCAATGAAACCCAGCCCTTCAGCAAGGTGCGTTCCATACCTCCCATGTTTTGCTTATGTTGGTAACGCAGCTTTTTAGAGATTTTTCTGAAAAAAGAGGGGGATGACTTAGGTTCGATAATATCTCTTGGAGTGTGTGTGTGTGCGTGTGTGTGTGTATGTATGAGAGAGAGAGAGAGAGAGTGGGCGAGACAGAGAGAGAGACTTTGTGCAGGTGTGTGAATTGTGTTTGTGTGTGAATGCGTGCGGGTGAAAATAGGTGAGTGGTATGTGAGTGTCGGTGTATCTGTGTGAGTGCTTATAAAAGTGTGTGAGTGCATGGGGTGGCGTGTGGACCGTGGGGGGGTGTGAGCGTGTGCTTGCAAAAGCGTGCGTGTGGGTGTGTGCAAGTGTGTGGATGTGTGGGCACATGTGTGCGTGTGGGTGTGTGAGTGTGCACGATGTTCTGGGTCAGGAAGTCAGAAGATGGGTCTCTCCGGCAGGGTATTAGGCATTGACTTGGAGCACCGATATCTCTGCGAATGCTGCCTGTCCGTGCCCTTGGTCAATAGCCCATGAGTGCAAGAAGAAACGTACACCATGGATGTTCCCTCCCTCGTTTCCTAGTGGGCCTCCTCTCCTAAGCATCTACTTGCCGCCTGCTCCTCAGTGCCCTCCTTGAAGGGAGCTGTGACCCAGCAGTTTTCCCTGCCCTCGTGCTGGATGGAGCTGTTGACCATTTAAGCCGTGAGGCTCCCACGCTGAGTAGAGGAAAGGCCTCAGAGAGTGTCTGTGGGGCTCCAGTTGGCATGGAGCACAGTGTCTTAAACACGAGGAAACCTGCACAACTAAGATGCTTTGGTTCCGTCAGAAGACCCCCAACTCAGTCTAGCACAGGAGACTGGGTGGTGGAGGGAAGATCCCTCACCCGCAGAGCCCACGTGTCCCCCGCTCCTTGCGTCCGCGCCTCTGTTCCCCAGGACAGCCTGCTCCCCTCCACGTGCTGTCCACAGGGAACCCCCTCCAAGCGCTGTGCTCGCATTCGGCCGGCGCTCAGTGCATGTTTGTGTGCTGAGTGCATGATAGGAGAGGGCTTGGGGAGAGTTTCCACAGGGGGTGGATTTGAGCCGGTGTCGTGGATTCTGTTGGGGGAGAGAAAGGGCCTTGTGTGGTGTTGGAATCACAAACTGGAAGGAAACTTGGAGATGGCCCAGCCCGGCCCCCTGCAAAGCAACAAGCACTGTGCCTTTGAGAACCGGGCATTTCAAGCTGTAATCCGTCCACTATTCATTCATTCATTCATTCATTCATGCATTCACTCACTCAGAAATGAATCTACAGTGATGAGTACAACGAGTCCCAGCCCTCACGGAGTTTTCCTTAGAGGGGAAAACGGAGACTCAGCAAATGGACAAGTCAAACAGCGGGAGGCACCATTAAAGGCTGTGGCCAGAGCACTGGGGGTGGCAAGGGGAGGTGTCCCGGAAAGTCACAACCAAGCCAAACCTTAGGAGGAGCCGTCCGGGGAGACACGGCAGCAAGTGAAGGGGGGGCCCCCAGGGGCGGCCGGCTACAAAACCACTGCGTGAGAGTCAACTTACCTAAAGTCGGCGACCCGGAACAGCTCAGGCCTCTAGGTGTGTGGGTGGTTATGGCCCCTGGGCAGATGTGGGACTGGGGAAGTCATTAGGCACTTTGGTTTGCTTGAACATGATTGCCCATTAAAATGTAATAATGCAGACTTTTTCTCCATTTCTCTTAAACTTAGCAAGTTTTTGCTGGCATGCAAGGAAGGAAAATCAATCCAGTACAAATATTCCTTACTCGTAATTTTGCAGAAAGACAATGTGCAGAGGAAATGCCCGGTTGCTTCCTTTTCCAGAGGGTCACTGCAGCGGTGTGAACCTGTCTCTCATCTGATCACAGCGTCCCCCTGGCCCAGAAGTGGCACTTGGCTGCATTGTCACTTTCAGTAGGAGAATGGAAATAAGGTCAATCTTCCCACCGGGCCAACCTGTCAAAAGAGAGCACGTTATTGTTCTAAGGTAGTTCAAAGGCGGGTGGAAAAAAATCCCTACAAAAGCAGGCAGGAGTTAATTAAAACCCCACAGAGTACAAAGGTGCAGACACAGCAGTTCAGTCCTGGGCGTGGTTCCTGGGCTAATTTTTTTCTGCTCCCGCATCAAGAGCCTCCACTGGATGGAAGCACCAGGCAGACAGAGCGAGCCAAAGTTCTCGGGGGGCATGAGCAAGCCTCGCCTTACACCTCCCAGCAAATGGGACAGCATCCTGGGAGAAGGCTGTGTGTTATGTCTATATTAGGACTGTTTTCATTTCTCACCATTGCCAGTAGGACAGCCGTTACCCAAAAGCTGAGGGGTGAGGCTTCCCAACCTGCTCTTGGACAGCCAGTATTCAATGCCCACCTGCCATGTGTCTGGCAAGGAACACAGCCGGGGACTCAAGCATCCTGCCTCGAGTGATCCATGCTGGGGGCACAGGGAGCTCTTTCTGGGGAAAGTGGCACCTGGGCTGGGACTGTGTCGCTTGTGTTGTTGTACTCAATGACAAAAGTTTCCTGTTGAAAGCTTAGAAAATAACAATGAGCCAAAAGAACATAGAAATCACTCAAAATTATGGTGCTCATATAATTTATTATCCAAACTGAGACATTTTGGCAATGGGAGGGGGCACTGTGAATAACGACGCCAGATGCTAGGCATAATCCAAGGCTGACTGGGGCCAACCGAGACATGCGGGCACCTTATTTTTAATATTGCTCTCAGGGGTGGCCACTGTTGACATTCCGGCGTTTGCTCTTCTGCAACCCTGGTAATAGAGGATCCAGTCTGATACTGCTTGAATTCTTGAGAATTGTCCAGCCAAGCACCACATTTATGTCATGGTCCTTACAGCAGAATAGAATCAGGGAGTTTTCAAGAAAGAAGTCAAATGCGTGTGTGTATGGGGTGCATGGCCTTCCATGCCTGTGCCTCACTGGGGTGAAAGCCAGGTAAACAGTAAGATCCTGAAATTTTAGGCCTATGCTCAGCAGTCAAGCTTATCTCCCACTGAACGGCCACTAACACTAACCAGAGGGTGGTTCCCTGAGACCTACTTTCATTGCCTCCGTCAGATGAAGTTTGTACCTACTGATGGTAATGCTGCTGCTGCTGGTGTTGATGGCGACGACAGCGATGATGATAGTAATGGTGATGGTGACAGTGATGATGGTAATGGTGGCGACGGTGCTGCTGATGGGGATGGGGATGATGATGATGGTGGTGATAGGGGTGATGATGGGGATGGGGATGGGGATGGTGGTGGGGACGGTGCTGCTGATGGGGCTGGGGATGGTGATGATGATGGTAATGG
>NW_026057589.1:23349628-23398021 GCF_023721935.1 Panthera uncia
GATGGGGATGATGATGATGGTGGTGATAGGGGTGATGATGGGGATGGGGATGGTGGTGGCGACGGTGGTGACAATGAACAGCACATGGAACCCACAGGTACCAGGCCCTAGTCTAGGATCTCTGCATAGATCAACCCATTTAGTTCTCATAACTACCCTGTGAATGAGGACCTGTAGTTACCTCCATTGTACAGATGAGGAAACAGGCCTACGGAGTGAAGTCCCCGGTTCAATCTCAAGAGAGATACTTTAGAAAAATTCACCTGGGAGCAGCACCACAGGGGAGTTAGAATAAAACTCTTTTCAGTATAACGAAGAGTACTACAAAACTTGTCTTTAGCTCTTTTGGAGATGGAGGTCGCCAGGGTCTCCTTGACTTTTCCTTCTTTCTTCCCTTTCTATATATTTATTTCTAAGGATTTGAGCCTCTATTTCACTGACAGTGTGCGAAAAATATTTGTCCCTTTTGAGGTGCTTATTCACCCTGGAAAGCTGGCTGTCGCCCAAATGCTGTGTAGGCAGCCGTCCGTGTAAACTAAGGACTCACATTCCCCAAACAGAACACGGGTATTGTTCATTTTTTGAAAATCCTTTAAACCTCACACTGTTTACTTCATTGCTTTTTTCTTGTTTATTGGACAAAAAAAAAAAAAAAAAAAAAAAGATAACAGCGCAAATACACAATGAAAACCAGACAAGACAGATGGAGCGGCCTGAGGATTTTCCATCAGTGTCAGCATCTTCTGACGTCCTGGGAGACAGTGAGAGGAGACGGACGAAGAAGCGGCTCACGGCGGGCAGCACATGCACGTAGGGCATCAGAGAGATCAGGGCCACGCCTGGGAGAGCAGGTGGCCTTCTCAGAGCACGAGGCTGGGCGGGCCGTGGGGACCCTCTCAAACCCCCGTGGCCCCTCAGGACAGCACTATGCTAGGTGCCGAGGGTAAAACTGGGGAAAAACTAAAGTCTGGGGACCAGAGGAACTTCGGTCAGGGAGGGGAATGAGCAGAAAATAAACAGGCAGTTGCAAGTCATGTAGAATGTTCTATGACGGGGTATGGCAGACACCATTCTGTTTTAGTTTCCTTGTCCTGGGCGCACAAGAGAAATTCATACTTTTTCCCACCTCTCTCCCATTAGGTTGGTGGCAGGTGACTGGCTCTGGCCAATGGATGGTGAGCAGTGACATGGAGCACTTCAGTTCAGGGTAGTTAAGGGGCAAGAGTGAGTTCTGGACACTCTCTGCCCCTATCTGTGCCCAGAAGGGGAGCCTCCAACAGCCTGAGTCCCTAAGTGATGATGGGGAAAGGGGGACCCCACTGAACGTTTCTCAACGTGTGAACCCAAGCGGGAAACAGACCTTGACTGTGTAAATCACTGAGGCTTCAGGATTAATTTGTTACTTGCCTGTCCTGGCTGATACGAACGGGAAATCAATCACACGCACTTTGGGACACAGGGAAGGGTGGACGGAGGAGAAGGTGGTCGGCAAAGGCATCTCTTGGATGTGAGAAGGACACCGAGTCCTTGAGGAGCTTCCCAGGGGACAGTGGAGGAAGAGCATTTCAGGCAGAGGGAAC
Source organism: Panthera uncia (assembly GCF_023721935.1). Lineage (NCBI taxonomy): Eukaryota > Metazoa > Chordata > Mammalia > Carnivora > Felidae > Panthera > Panthera uncia. The sequence continues at coordinate 23,351,209 of NW_026057589.1, forward strand.
AGCATGGGGAAAGCTGCAGAGAAGAGAACTTAGCGCATCTAAGAACACGCAGACGGGTCCAGCATGAAGGGACTGGAGGTGCAGGTGCGACTTCTAAGTAAAGGCAGATGGGACCCTGAATATCCTCCTAAGGGGTTTGGCCTCCGTCACATGTCTTACGTCAGCTCAGGCTGCCATAACTGTACCACAGACGGGGCGGCTTTAACGGACGGACTCGTATTTCCCGCAACTCTGGAGCCTGAAGTATGAGGTCCAGGTGCCTGCCAGTCTGGCTGCTGGTGAGGTCCCTCGTCCTGGCTTGTAGACAACCACCTTCTGCCCTATGTCCTCACTTGTCCCCTCTTTCTCCTCTGATAGGGAAGTGATCCCATCTTGAGGCCCATCCTCATGACCCCATCTAATTACCTCTCAAGGGCCCCTCTCCAAACACCATCACACTGGGGGGTCAGGGCTTCGACACTGGAACTGGGTGGGGGCACGATTCTACAGACTCATGCAAACCAGGACGGGTCACAAGATAGTCTAAGGAGCCGGTGACAAAATCACATTGCACATTAAAGGATCACTTTAGCCCCACTGAGGTTTGGAGATAGAAAAAGAAAACAAGGCCAGAAGGAGAGAGTCTGTTTCCTCCTTCTACTCATCCGCGCATGTATTCGATATTATTTACTGAGGATCTACTATGTGCCCGGCACTGTTCTGGGCACCGAGAAGACAGCAGTGAGCAAAACAGACCCCTGTCGTCACAGAACCCACGTGGACACACGCGGAGGCGGGGCTTTTCTTTTCCGTGCATGTGTTTATGTCGGTAACATGTTCGACACACTTCAGGCAATCCATATTCCAAATAAAAGTGTGACAGCGGGTCCAGGGGTACTCCCTGGAGGAGGGGGAATAGGGGCACTCCACCTCAAGGCCCGAGGGTCATCAACACTGTAGCGTCCGCACAGGGCACCAGCTCCTGTATGCTTTGCCGGGGTCCACGGCGTATGCTTTGCCGGGTCCACGAATCGCTTCCTGTGGTGCGCAGGTGACACGTTTGATGCATGCTAAGTGGTCTGTGCTTGTAGTAATGTGTTTTAAGAAGAAAAAAACTTACATAACCAACACGAATAATTACATTGTCTGGGACGAGTTGTGTTAAAAGACAAAGAGGAAGGTGTCAGTTCAAAGCTGATTCCAAGAAAATGTTAATCAAAATCGTAACCACAGATGGTACAATTAGGAAGACAGCGCCCGGCCAGCTGGAGACGGGAGCTGCTGTGCAGGACCAGTGCCAGCTTCCTGGCTCTGGGGTCATCACTTTCCTGCTGTGAAATCAGGACAAAAATTCTCTGATCACTAGGTGACCGTATGCCTTCGGTATTGCTGTAACTTCTTGTTGCCCAGACCGAAGTCATCTTCCAAACTCCTCCTGTAGAGCGTCTGAGGGAGACTCACCACCCTTGATAACAGGACAAAAAACTAGACAGAAAAACCAAAGTTGGAAGATGCAGGTTGCCCATGGGCGGTGGTTCTCAGACAAGCAGACAAGAGCGAGGGCGGGGTTCTCAGAGAACTGGGGAGTCGTCTGCCCTGGGCGCGGACATCCGCGGCACCCGGGGAGGGCAGTGTCTGCGGCGGGGAACCCCGGCCCCGTGGCCGCTGCAGAAACCCCCCCCCCCCCCCGAGCACCGTGCGCATGGCAGGGCCGTGCACCCTTCCCTCCCTGGCTCTCGCCCTGGCTGTGCCCGTGGATGGTGCATTTGTCACCCCCGCTCAGTGTTTACTTATGGCTTTTCCCACTGCAGGTGGAGTCAGCTATCGGGCCAGACACATTCTGCGTTTCAAAACGTATCTGGTTTGTGACTCCAACATTGAAATGGGACCTACGGGGAGGGCTCATATCTGCGTTGACACACAAGTGCCGATTGTGTCTCTTTGATGACAAGATAATAACGGTTTTCAAAAAAGGGCAGGAAGCACAGGCAAAGCAGAGTGGGGGTCCGCCCGCTGCAGAGGCTCCTGGGGAGCTGGCTGCTGGGCCCGGGTCTGCATAGACAAAGGGGCGTCGTGACCACCTGGCAAAGTCTCAAACACCCTCCCTTCTCTCGGCGACCCCTCTGTTTACAATACACCTGCACTCCCCACGCCCGCCTGCCCTTGTATTTTTCTCCCCGTGTGTCTGTGCACTTTACCCTCCTTTCTTGCTATCTGGCCTCCATTCAGCACCCGTGTTCCCCTGCGGCAGGCACCCGTGTTCCCCTGCGGCAGGCACCCGTTCTGTTTGGACCCCAGTGCCTGGCTGAGAGAAGGCCACACTTGGGCTGGGTGTGCCTGCCTCTGGACCCTCCACCCGTGAACTGCAATGGCAGGGGCCCTTCGTGTCAGGCCGATTCTGCACAGCACAGTACTCGTTTGTGGATCACTCTTCTTGTTGCTGCTTTGGGCTCCATTCTGCAAACAGGCTGTGCTGTGCGTCGTAGGGTCTTCCCAGACTGGGGTCGGTTACAGATGTGCGGCAAAGAATGTGCCGACCCTTGGGTGCTGGGATTTAGATCCTTTAACGAAGGGCCGCCCCAGCGAGGGTGACGTGGAAGTCTCCCCCCCCCACTCCTGTGCGGGTCCCGCTCTGCTGAGGCACTGTTTTTTGGTAGCCAATGCGTTCAGAGGACACCCAGTGCAGAAGATAAAGACAGAGCAAATGCAAGGGAAGCCACCCGCCAGCCTCGGGACGTCTCAAGTCCACAGCCGGGATGATCCGCTCTGGCCGCAGGAGCATTGCAACCCCCACAGCACCGCCCACAGACCGCCCGCCCTCCAGGGTCCGAGGCTCATTGTGTCCTGATGCTAATGGCCGAGGCAGTCGATGGCATCTGGAGACCGGGCGGCCGAGGTCCTCTGCCCTTCGTGTCAAAGGGGAGGGTAAGGGTGACAGAAGGGGCAAGGGAGAAGCCCGTTCTGGGCCCAGTTTTGGGGGGAGCCACGGCCCCTTCCTGGAAGGACGAGCTTCTGCCAAAACCCTCCCCAGGGGAGAGCCCGTCCTCCAGAGGTCACACCCCAGATCCCACCCATCACCCTCTGCCACATCACTTGTTTGGTTTCATTTTCATTTTCAATTGGAGCCACAACTCCCAAGAATGAGGGATTTCACCCACAGTTTCACACTTTTGGCTTCTCTTAAAATACAAGACACTTTGGCCACCCCAGCCCCACATCTCACAGTGGCCACGGCTGGCGGAACTGAGAAGCGGCTTTCTAATGGGACAGGGGTAATTTTCCCCACACGAAATTACTTCATGCACATGGTGTCTAACAGGAGGGACAGAAGCAGAGACGGAGAAAGAAGGGTTGGAAAACCGAGGGCCGTTTTGCCCACTGCGCCGCTCAGAGCCCGGGGCCTCCCCCCTCGGCGCCCGGCAGCGGGAGGCCCCGCTTGCCGGTGCACATCACGACCCCTGCACGCAGGCCAGTGACCGCCCCCAACCCCACGCAGAGCCCCGCCACCTACACATGATTCCGTGGTTTCTATACTCTTCTTAACTGGGGACCTATGTGTCGACGTTAGAGCTGAATTCCCGTTGGAGTGACATCCGTGTTCAATGGTATTAAGTGCGTTTCAGCCAAGCTTCTGTATCCACCCCTACCAGCCCCAGCCCCTCAGTTCACACCCCTGCAATCTCAAGTGTCCCCACTGTGCCCACAGCAGCGCCAGGCCCCAGGGGAGGAGGAAAGCCAGGGTGGAGCCCGCCCGCTCGCCCTTCCTGCCTTCCTCAGTCAGCAAGCGTCAATGAGCAGGAACCCCCAGGAGCTGGGGCCAAGAGGGACCCAAGCGAACGCAAGTTCAGGCCTCTGTCTTCAGGGCGCTGACAGATGTGTGTGCCAGGGACCCTGCCTCCGCTCCACCTCCGAGAACGCATCCACTCCGCCTGGTGCTGGGGTCCCCCCACCCTGTGCAGGCCTTACCAGGGGAGCACCCCTCCCCCGCCCCGAGTCTGGCACGGGTGCTCCTGAGCCTGAGACCTCGCCTCTGGCCAGTGACGCACGGGGACCACGGACAGCAGCCAGCAGCCCCTGTCTGGGCAGGCCGAAGGCCCAGAAGGATCCCGGCAAGGACCCCACAGCCTCCACCAAGTGGCCCTTTCCCTGGCCCGTGTTCCCACATCTCAGCAGAACTCCGCACTCGTTGCTTTGAGCTGACAAGAGCACATTTGCCGAAGACCCCAGAAGTGCAGAAGGCAACCACAACCAGAGCCCGCGGCCTCCCTCCCCCCTCCCCCGCCCCGCCTCCGCTCTGCCCGGGGCTCCGTGCTGCCTGCAGGCGGGGGGCCCCGCGGGGAACCCCAACAGCGGAGCCCGCCGCCTGGTGACCTGGCAGCATGGAGTGGCCCAGATCCCCTTCCTGCTGTTGAGACAGGAATGGTGCCATGGGGACGACGCTACCCAGGCCATCCAAGGACTGGAACACAACGTCCCCCGTGTCGTTTGAGAGAAGTCTGAGAAAACGTGGAGAAAAGGTGTCACAGGCCACGTGTGTCTGCTTCTGCCTTGCTTTTGGCAGAGACCGGGGACATTCAAGGACAGCTGGTATCCCGAGGTTGAGGGACGCTTGGGTGAGGCCTGGCTTCCGTCACCGCTGAGTGTGTGGCCTGGAGCGTCTCACCCTCCCTGGGCCTCAGGTTTGCAGTCATCAGAGGAGAGGTTTGGACCAACCTGGGGCGTGAAACCATTTGGCCGTGGAACCTCACCGGCCACGGTCCTCACTGTGTTAGTGTGCATCCGCACGGGTCCTCGGGGGCTTGGGGAGGTGGGCGTGGTGCCGTGACGGGCCACGAGGAAGGGCCACGCCGGGCCGTGTAAGTCTGGCACTAGCTCTTTCCAAAAGCATCTGGACAGTCTTCATCAAACCCTCAAACGCACGGCTCTTTGCCGATAATTTCCACTTGCACAGATTTGCCTGGTGGATCTAATCAGGCATCTGCACAAAGACAAAAGTTTTGTCACAGCCTTGGTCACAGTAGCACAGGCCTGAAACAACCCAGATGTCCAGTACGAGGGGACGGGTGGCAGAAATGCGGGCATGTCCACATGTGGAGCAGCGCACAGCCAGGTAGGAAGCAGGCATCGCCAGCACACGACAGGACGGATTCCTGGACAGACCGCCGAGTGCCAGCAGGGCAAGGGCGGAAACGCAGACGGAGGGGACGTTCCGCGCCCGCACTCAGATCCAGCAAGAGGACACCCAGGAAGCCGAGTGGTGCCGAGGGAGGCGGGCCGTGCGCGCACCCTCACGTCCTTCCCTGCTGGGGGTTTGCTGCGGCTCTGGTCACTCGTGGAGACCCTGAGCCCCGGTCACTGCGGTGCGAGGCTCCCGGCTCCGCCCGTGCTCGCGGATGTGGCCGCGGCTCGCAGCCCAGCGCAGGGCACGCGGCAGGTGCCGACCAGCGCCCGTGGGATGAGATGCTAAATGCACCCCGCCCCCCAGCTCAGGAGCCTGCGGCTCGGGGATGTGACGCGACCCGTCCGAGGTCAGCTGGCCCGCGAAGGCGGCAGGCCGGCGGCCGGGCCCAGCGCGGTTAGCTCTGTCCCCCTGGGCAGTCCTCGAGGACGCAGAGCCGGCCGCCCTGGGGAGCCGCTCTCTGGTGATGAGTGTGACATCCGCACAGGGGTTGGTGGTTGGGCTTTGCCAGAAGCGTCTCTGCTCTGAAACGTCCTTCACTTCGAGCGGTGACTGTGCAGGGCTCTCGGCCGCAGCGAGCGGCCAGGTTCGGGGCGACGCGGGCCCCTCGCGTCTGGGACAAACGCGCCGCGGAGTGAGGCAGCCCCGGAGGACGCACAGCCAGTTCGCTCGGAGGCCAGAAGGTTCCCTGTGTTCAGCCTCCGCCTCCTCCTCCACCCCAGACACGCGTGGCACGTGGAAGAAGCAGATCACCGTATCTTTGGCCCGTGGAATCTTTCTTCCTCATGCTGTTACGGTCTAATCGGCATTTACACATAAACTCGCTCACTCGCCTCCACGCGGCTGATGAGAGACAGACCGTTTACTCACAGCTGAGAACGTCAAACAACGAGTGCTTGTCCTGAGGGGGCTCTGGGCGCTCACACCCATGAGCCTCCCGAGCGGGGGCCTGAGCGCCAGGGCTCTCCTGTCGCTGATGTGCGCACACTCGCACGCTCACTCCCAGTGACACATGCTTGCGCACCCGCACGCCACATGGCGACACGCTCGCACACCCACACGTTCCCCCGGTGACACACGCTCGCACACTCACACCCACACACTCACACGGTGACACGCTCGCACACCCACGCACCCCACACACCCACGCACTCTCACACGTAGACAACAAAGGCCACACTGTCTCTCCTGCGGTGGGTTTTCCCCTAATTCCCTCGCACCGTCCCATTTATTTCCTGTCCTTGGGAAAGGGAATTTCTGAGTCCTTCCGGGCTTTCTCATTAAGATCCCGACAAACGGGAGAAGGAGGACTCGAAGCCCACCGCATCACCAAATATGGGCTAAAAATGTGCCCTTTCCCCTCCCTGGCCCCCCAGCACGACCAGCGCGCTACCTACGCCCCAGAGGGCCGTTCCTCAGGCCTGTCTCACCCAGCTCCCACCGGCGTGGCCACACACACTTGCCCGTGAAACCCAAGATGTGGAGGGATTGCCCTTTACAAACAATGCAGGGCTTTCTTTAGAGCCGGCCTGACCCGTCTGAGCGCTGCTGCCTTGGCCCTGATTGACAGGGCCCCCGGGGCCCTCGGGGCGAGGCCTCCACCAGGGCTCTGGCCTTTTCTGGGGCTAGAGGCCCCCCAACAGATTATCAGGACGGTCCCGCGGGGACCAATCTCTCAGGCTGTCCTGTCAAGGACGCCTACCTCCTTCTTGGGACACAGCAGACGGGCCGCGAGCAGCGGGGCCCGTCCACCCGCGTGGCTGCCATGAAGTCATCCTCGGAGCCGACTCCGTCCTTCCATCAGGCGCACACGCCGCCGCCTGGGAACGTCATCTGTCATCCCTGGGGCTCCCTGACGGTGGGGGACAAGGCTGTGAGTCATGGGTCGGGGTGCGGCCTCGGCTCCCCCGACCGCCGGCTGGGACCGTCACCGCAGATCCGTGAGAAATGAGCCCTGTGATCTGTGCTGTCGGTGAGCACACAACCGTGGCCTCGTGTTTCCCCGCGGCCGCTTGCCCGCCGGAGGGCCAGCCCGAGAGCCAAGCATGGCACACGGCGGTGGGGGAGGCCCGGGCCACGCTGCCCATCTCCCACGCGAGGTCACAGGGGACGCTCACCGGCAGGCTGGGAGGAGCTCTTAGCGCCACCCTGCAGACGGGGACCGCTGGCCTGGGACTCTGGGTCCACACCACAAGCCCTGTCTCAGTCCAGAGTCCCCTGAGAAGCCCGCTGCTCCCAGGAGCTGTCTCACAGTGCGCGTGGGCAATGCCGGCGGAAAGGCCTAGACTCCCATGTGCACGGCCTGCAAGACCTGTGCCCACCACCGGCCCCTCAGGCCCCTGCCCAGTCCCGCCGGCCTTCTCATCCTCCAGCACACACACCTGCCTGCCACCTGCCTCCAGGGCTGCCGGCTCCTTCCTGCTAGATCGCTGCCCACGTGCCCCCGAGGGGCCTTCCCGCCCACCCGGGCCAAAATCGTGGCACCCACCGCCACCACCGTCCGTGTCCTTAGCTGGCTGAAACCTCTTCAGGGCACCTGCGTCTTGCCAGCCTTCAGGAACGGCTCTGCTCCCTTGCTAATGGAGCCCTTTCTCTACTGGGCGACAGGCTTACCGAAGGTGAGGATTTCCTTTATTTTGTGCACTGACGTACCTCCAGGCCCTAGAACGGTGCCTGGCACACAACGGGAGCTCAATAAGCCTGCAGTGAATGAACAGACGGGTAAGGAAGAAACAAGGCACCTGCAGGGTGCACTCTCCTGAGTTTCCCGTGGGGACGGCTCCACGATGGCCTCCCTGCGCACGGCAGCTTTCCTTTCCACCCGTCGCCCCCGGAGCGCCCACGCCTGCCTCTGAAGCCCTTATACACGACGTGCCCAACCCCCACGCTCCCAGCCACAGCACACGTGCTCCAGGGAGCCCCTGACTCGAACCGGGCCGAGAAGTCAGAATCCCTCCCCAGAATTTGGAACTGGGTCCGAGAGGATCCGTCTGCGTTATTCCGCCGGGTACATGCTGTTGTGAAGATGTTTCCCAGGAGCAGAGGGAATGGGCTGAACAACGAAGACAAACACAAGATTGAGAGCAAAGGGGCAGAAGGGTGTGTGGGGGGGGGTGCGGGCAAGACAGAGAGGGACGGGGAAGGAGGGGAGGGAGACAGAGAGCTCCTGCATCTTCCCGGGACCTGGCCCCGGCCCATCTACTCGTCCAGCGCCACTACGGCTCTCACAGGTGCCCCTTGTTTCTCTGCAGCCTCGGTCTGTGCCCCCTGCCAGCAAGAGCCTGGCTCAGGTCGTGGGCTCCTCGTCCTCACTCAGCCCATCCCCCTGCCCTGCATCCCACCAGTGTGGGAGCACAGGGCTGCATGCGGGGAAGGGGACGAGGGTGTCCTGGCAGACCACCCTGACCTCCATGTGCTCGGGGAAGCCTGGCTTGCACACACGCTTCAGCAGGATGCCTGTCTGCTGATGCCAGAGGCCCTTTGAGCACCTCTGTGCACGAGGCACTCAGCTTGTCCCGGGGACCCAGCAGTGAGCAAACAGGCAAACTCTTAGCTCTTGTGGGGTTTATGTTCTGTTGGGAGAGGAGCGACTTCATAAACCCCCAAAATAAAAATGAGGTATTAGTCTTACTCGACACGTTTCCAAAGGCAAGGGAATTAGAAGCAAAAATGAATTATTGGGACCTCATCAAGATAAAAAGCTTCTGTACTGCAAAGGAAACAATCAACAAAACTGAAAGGCAACTGACAGAATGGGAAAAGATATTTGCAAATGACATATCAGATAAAGGGCTAGTATCCAAAATCTATAAAGAACTTACCAAACTCAACACCTAAAAACCAAATAATCCAGTGAAGAAATGGGCAAAAGACATGAATAGACACTTCTCTAAAGAAGACATCCAGATGGCCAACCAACACATGAAAAAATGCTCAACATCACTCATCGTCAGGGAAATACAAATCAAAACCACACTGAGATACCACCTCACACCTGTCCGAATGACTAAAATTCACAGCTCAGGAAAAAACAGATGTTGGCAAGGATGTGGAGGAACGGAACCCTCTTGCTTTGCTGGTGGGAATGCAAACTGGTGCAGCCGCTCTGGAAAACAGTATGGAGGTTCCTCAAAAAAATTAGAAATAGAACTACCCTACAACCCAGCAATTGCACTACTAGGAATTTATCCAAGGGATACAGGATACAGGTATGCGGTTTCAAAGGGACGCATGCACCCAGTGTTTGTAGCAGGACTATCGACAATAGCCAAAGTATGGAAAGAGCCCAAATGTCCATCAACTGATGAACGGATAAAGAAGATGTGGTTGATCTATACAATGGACTACTACTTGGCAATGAGAAAGAATGAAATCTGGCCATTTGTAGCAACGTGGATGGAACTGGAGGGTATTATTCTGAGTGAAATAAGTCAGTCAGAGAAAGACAGATACCATACGTTTTCACCCATATGTGGATCCTGAGAAACTTAACAGAGAACCGGGGGGGAGGAGAAGGGGGAAAAAAAAGTTCCAGAGAGGGAGGGAGGCAAACCATAAGAGACTTTAAATACTGAGAACAAACTGAGGGTTGATAGGGGGTGGGAGGGAGGGGAAAGTGGGTGATGGGCATCAAGGAGGGCCCTTGTTGGAATGAGCACTGGGTGTTGTATGTAAGCGATGAATCACGGGATTCTACCCCCAAGAGCACAGTGTATACACTATGTTAGCCAGCTTGATTGATTGATAGATAAATAAATAAATAAATAAATAAATAAATAAATAAATAGGCCTTATTCTGCCAGTGCGATGGAGGGAGCCCAGGGGCAGGAGAGGGATTGCCCTTATGAAGACGGCCCTCTGCATTGGTGTCACTGAAAATGTGGCATTTCAATAAGAGTTCCAAGAAGTGAGAGAAGAACCCAGGTTTCAGGTGGGAACCACAAGGGCAAAGGCCCCGGGGTGGATTACGCCTGCTGAGAAACAGAGAGCCAGCCCACCAGTGTAGGGAGTAGTGAGCAAGGGGGAGAGTTCTAGAAAGAAAACAAGAGACAAGAGGCTGCAGGGGACACAGCATGGAGGCCATTTGCCGGCACATGCACCATTGACTTGAGCCTCCCAGAATTAGGGGAGGTAAGTGATGAGGAGTGAAGACTCACCAAGGTCAGGGAAATGTAAGGCCACGTGGTCACTACATGGGGCAGCTGGGGCTCCTTCCATCTGAACAAACCCAGGGGTTTCAATTCAGTACTGTTCAAAAGCAGCGACTGCATTCCAGGGCAGCGGCCCCGTTCTACGCTCCTGCCTACGATCCCCAGTGGGGAGTGGCTGCTGGTGGGGATGGGGTTTCCTCTCGGGGTAATGGGAACGTTCTGGAATCAGACGGAGGTGGTGGTTATACAACATCGCGAATGTACTGCATGCCACAGAAACGCTGGCTTCAACGTGGTTAACGTGGTGGCCTTCACACTAGGTGTATGTCACCACAATCAGGACAAAAGCGATGGCCCGTGGGGGCCCTGCCTGATGACAGCTGTGTTGTCACCCGCGCCTTTGTTCTGTCTGCCGGCCTATGTATGAACAGGCTTGGACCCCCATCGAGGTTTTCAGGAATTTACCTCGAGGAGAACGTCTAGGAAAGGCCCGCTGAGGCTTCCTCCAGGTGTCCTGTTTGGACGTCAGGGCTGAGGGGGAGAATCTGCCGACAGCCGGCTTCGCTCTGCAAGCCGGAACCCGCGGCATCGGGGAGGCACCTCCGAGGTCACCCCAAACGTGTCCGGCACCCGACTAGATCAACGCCCTGACCTGCATGGAAGCTCCGAGAGCACGAACCAATAACAATAAATAGCTATTTGGTTACCTTTTACGGACACATTTGGACTGCGTTTCAGGCAACTTCATGGGCAAGTGCTATTTTGAGCGTTCCCAAACTCCCAATTGCACGTGAACATCTGGAGTTTTGTGCTCACGGCTCCTCGTGCACGCTCAGACAGAAATCTGAACCTGTCCCGAGCCCCCGGCATGCTTTACGGACAGGTTAGACAGACCCGCCCCGCGTCGTCCCCACATCCACAAGACGAGGGCACCCGTGTAAGGTGAGGCACGCAGTGGGGACGCTGGGGACGTGGGTCCCACCAGCTCTGGAGAGGCATGTTCTCGTGGGCTGTGGCCAAGCTCCTCCTCTCCCTAGTTTTAGGGCTGGCCTGTCCCAGCTGGGCACAGGTGGACTTAGGCCGTCACCTTTCCTGCTAGTTTGCAGCCCCAGACGGCCGGGCTCAAATCCGGGAGAGTGCTCGTGCCCCAGCTTTTCAGGGGCCACCCACTGCTTGACAGTGAAGAGTTGACTCATCCCAGGATGGCCGGGCTGACTCCTGCTGACCTGTCCTCGTCTTGTCCCACCTGAACAGAACTTTCCCAAGGCAGGACCCTTTGGTTTATTTTTTAATTTTTTAATTTTTTTAAGCTTATTTATCTATTTTGAGAAAGAGAGCACAAGCAGGGTAGGGGCAGAGAGAGAGGAGAGAGAGAATCCCAAGGAGGCCCCACACTGTCAGCACAGAGCCCAGTGCAGGGCTCGATGTCACGAACGGTGAGATCATGACCTCAGCCGAAGGCAGACACTTAACTGACTGAGCCCCCCAGGCGCCCCATAAACTCTTTGTAATAAATTCACAGCAGTGGAGAATGCTATGTTGTGGGCACTGTCGATGGATACGTGGCAGCAGCAGCCCGCTGGCCATGGATGGCACCACGATATCCTTCTGTCTTCTTCATGTGTCGGTTTACGACCCACGGTCTGACAGCCAAAGTCTGCCACGTAAGGAATTTTCAAAGCACACGCATCACCCTGTGGTCTGCACGCCTTGGCCATTTATACCCCTTCCTTCCACCATTTTCCCTCTGTAGACACACTTTCTGTGATGGAAGTGTGTGCGTGTTTTCTGCTTTTGATATAAACGTTCCATCATTTACATTTTTCCAAGTTTCTGTAGGATCTTAAATTAACCGCTAAATAACCACATTTTATTGCTTCAGAGCATCATAAGCATATTCCTTTTTTTTAAATGTTTATTTATTTTTGACAGAGAGAAAGAGACAGACCATGAGTGGGGGAGGGGCAGAGAGAAAGGGAGACACAGAATCCGAAGCAGGCTCCAGGCTCTGAGCCGTCAGCACAGAGCCCGACGCGGGGCTCGAACTCACAGACCCCGAGATTGTGACCTGAGCTGAAGTCAGTAGCTCAACTGACTGAATCACCCAGGCTCCCCGAGCATATTCCTTATTATAGAACAGGGGGTCAGCAAACTGTGGCCTGGCAGCCAAATCCTACCTGCTGCCTGATTTTGTAAATAAAGTTTTATTGGTGCACAGTCAACGCTCATTTGCTTTCGTATTGCCGGTGGCTGCTTCTGCACTGTCATGGCAGAGCTGAGTCGTGACACAGACCATATGTATGTGGCCCACAGACCCAAAATATTTATGATCTGGTCCTTTAAGAAAGAGTTCACCAAGCCCTATTCTAGGACATTTCGATATTTTCCAGGTATTGGCGGTTGGACAATCCAGCAGCAAACATCTTTGTACAGTTGACTTTTAACTTTCAATGTCAACTTTCCCTGGTATAAAATCTTAAAAATTGAATTAGTTGACTACAGAGAATGAACATTTTTTGCAGTGCTTTGTTATTTCCCTGTATTAACATTCATGTTGCATACAATTTACGAGGCTATCAAAAATTCAGTGAAAGCTCTGGTTTCGCCACAACCAAACAAGCACTGAATGTTAATGTTTAGCATGTCACAGGTTAATATGGGAAGTACAGAAATGATACTTGTGGGCTTCTTTAATTTCATTACTTTGAATATCCAGTGACCAGATTTATATTTTGGTGGTGTTTTTACTTTCCCGAAAGTCCAATAATGAAGTTATGGGGAACCTTATTTTAGAAGAGACCCCCAAACACCTCAGCTTGTGGTGAAAAGCCTCTTCTAGGGAAGAGGGGCCCCCTGGGAGGAGGAGAGAAAGAGCTCTTTTCTCTAGGGGAAGTACGTTTCTGTGGGGACAGCAATCTCAGTGGGAAGCATCTCTTCGGTGTTAATTAAGTTTGTTGATTAACAAGGGGGAAGACTAACCAGATTAGAGACCAGGAACCCACTGCTTTGGAGATGTGGGATTTCCCCCCAGCCCGCTGATCGTTACCTCCCGGGGAAACTCATAAAGAACATTTTGCAGCTCTAACTGGACCCCACCCAGCCTTCAGGTTGGAGCCAGGGCTCCAGGGAGGACTGCTGGTCGACCAGATGGCTGACAGTAGGGGCTGCTGTTCCGGGCTGCTGGCTCTGGTGTATGATGGCTCCGGGCTGGGGCTGTGTGTGTGTGTGGTGTCCCCATGGCCTTTCTAGAGCAGATAGACACTTTCTAAGAGGCTGACAATTCCATGGCAGCCAACCAAGAGCCCCCAGGCGGAGGCGAAGCAAAACTTCATGGCTTGTTTATGCTGTTTCTCAGGTTGACCGGGAAGACATTGTCAGATGTCACTCAGCCCCACAGTCCTGCACCCTGCCCTTTTCTCTGCAGGGTACCCCACTGCTTTCAGCCTTGGGGAAGAACAAAGCAAATTCCCTGGCAGTAAAGTTGTAAAAGAGAGTATATCAAAATAGACTAAATTAGGAATCCTTATACTAACGGCCAACATGGCCTTTCATGATCGACCCCAAGGGATTTCAACCCCGGCGGCACAGCAGAACTCCACCGTGGGAAACTTCCTGACATTTATGGGGGTGTCCTAGCCCTATACATTATGATTGAATTGATCTGGGTGGACTCCATCACCTACATTTCTTAAAGGCTCCCACAGAGATTCAATGGACAGCCAGAGTCCAGAACCCATTGGAGTAAAAGTCAGATAAGATGGGGGGGGGGGTGCGGGGAAGGGTACAAGGCACAAGCATAGATTAACCATGGCCCACACTTCAGAGGCTGACACCTGGTTCGGATCCTGACTCGAGCCCTTGCTGGCTGTGTGATCGGAGTCATGTGGACTTCTGCACCCTCGCAACCTGCTTTCTCATCTGTAGGGTAGAAGTAACAGCAGCTAATGGGCCAGGTTGATGCGAAGATTGAGCAATATGTAAGTCAAGATGTGGCCCAAATGTGAACCATACGTCCTTAGTAAGTGGTAGTTTTATTTACGTTTTTGTTCTTGTTTAAATGTACTACTGTCACCACTAGGGCACTGGCCCTTTAGAGGGAAGCTAGCCCCTGGCTTTAATGGTGTTGCCAGTCCCCAACATGCTTCTAGAAAGGGTCTTTGAAAACTGCCCACCCTTGTCACTTCAAAAATATTTATGTGTGGCCCTTATCTTTGATCATCTTTAGGGATAGCAAACTTTTATCTTTAGAAGTTAGTGTGAACTTTAGAATAGCCAAAATATTCCAGAGCCAGTTCTGGTGACTCACTGGTCTAGCAAGCATGGCTTATGTTCCAAGTGAAGAAATGAAACTAATTTCACAACTGGATTTTATAATCCCTGGGTGGATCTCAAAGTCTCACATGTCAAGGACCAATCTAATGTTGATGGTGCCTTTGTGGGCTGGGGATGTCTACCTACTGGTTTGTTCCTTTAAAGGGACTACTGACCCTTTCGCAGGAGGAGGCCGCAGACAGATCGGTTAAATGAAAGATATGTAACTGAAAACTACCTGATCTTATTAGGGGCCCTCAGAATAATCAAAGAGCATCACGAGAAGACAAGTTAACAATGAGTCTCATGAAGCAACATGTGTTAGGAGCCATTGTTGTTTAGGACAGAGCCCTCAGGAAAGTAAGCAAAGCCTCGAGCTGAGACTGGAGGTGGTATGTGAGCCCTAATCTTCTCACTGGTAAATCAAGCCGTTCATCCTTACTGGAAAGACATGAGTTATGACACAAATATGTAGAATTGGTCATCCCAAGGCCAACAGTAATCACCAGCATCTAACAATCACTGTTCATGACATATCATCTTGACTTTGTGTCTCGAGCCACTGGTTCCCTTCGAAGCTAACTGAAGCTGGTGGAGGAAGGCGGGGTGAGGAAGCAGCTAAGAGCATGAGCCTTGGGTCAAATGGGTCCTGCAGTCAGTGTGGCCCATCATAGTCTGGCTGTGTGGTCTGGGCCAAGGCCCTTGAGCCTCGAGCTGGGACCGGGGGAGAATCCCTGGCTTCAGTCCCAGAACTCCATCCAGAGCTCTTTCTTTCATATAATAACTGCCCCTCTGTTTCTGCCTGAAATGAGGTCTCTGCACCATTTCAAACACATCAGTTTACTACGCCTGTCATAAAGGCTGAGCAAATGGGTCAGCCATCAGCTGTCGCTTCACCTGGTCATCCTAACACAGACAGCATGGTGGCCAACCTCACTTGTAGCTGGGTGCGTGGGTTTTTGGGGGCCGTCCTACTGAGCAAAGCCTCTGCTCCCCGCAGAGGTGGGAGAGACGTAGCTTCATGGGCAGCGTTCGCCAGAACATCGAAGTTGGGGGACCCTCTTGAGTCCAGTTGTGCAAACTGAGGTGAGCCACATAAACTCCCTGAACATCATTTCGTCTTGCGTGGTGTGGGCATGACAATGTCGGCTCCAACATGGGCTACCTACGATGATCTTCACCCCCATTGTTCAGAGAAGCAAAATGAAGCACAGAGAGAGCAAGTAACTTGCTTGAGGCTGACCCTGGCAGGACGTGAAAGTGGCAGGACTTGAACCTGGCTCCAGAGCCCGTGTTCTGAACCATCTCTCTTAGCTGGGCTGAAGCCTGTTTACAACTAGTTGAAAACACGCCGCCGGAGGCACTTAGGCATAAAAACTTTATTTATATGTCTGAATACAATTAGAAGATTTCACAGTTAATTTAGCACATTGGACCATTATGTTGGATAATTCGAATCAGGTATTCTATTTGATCTTGTTTGGAACTGGTTGAAGCTGTTATTACTATGGCTAAACATGAAGAGAAAACCCTTCCTGTCTTGTCTCCTGGCCAGATCAGCTGACCGTATTCTAATACCTATAATTATTAGCTGGAAAATTTGTCCTAATCCTTGTGAAAGAAAGTTTCCAGGGAAGATCTTTATCAACAAACACACTGCGGATATGGAGATAAACAGCCCAGCGCACCCCAGATGCCTTGTTTGTTGTTTGTTTTTTAAGAACATGCGTGATTCCATTTGGAGTTGGGCGTGTTTGGTGGCTTTGCTCTCTTGGCTTTCTGTCCACGGGTCCGTCAGTATCTCCTCCATGTGGGAGAGGAATGGGGACGCAGAGCCGGGGGGAGGGGGTCTGGGGCTGTGAGGGGACCCAACGGAGCAGATCCTATGAGAAGACCAGCTCCTTTAGACCCTGAGACCAGCTTCCTGGTGAAGACTCCAGAGCAGTGCCCCATGGGACATTCTCTGTCCTAAAGCTTTAGGTCAGAGATGCTCCAGGGAGAGATGTCCCGTGCGCCCCCAGACAGGTCTCCCTAGAGCATGGGTGGTCAGGATGGGGAGTCATAACCTCTAGAGATGTAGTAGAACAGAAAACAGAATTCCACTTCACGATATTATATAAGGTATGGGGTGGGGGGTGGGGGGGAACGCCTTTTCAACATAACTTGGAAATCTGTAACTTGGAACATAGTTTTGGTCCATGGAGATTTTTAGTGGGGATCATGATTACTAACCAGAACTTACTCTCCATAGACCTTTGGTGGTGGTGGTTGGGGGGAGTTGGACATGCAAATCAGCTGTAAAACAGGACATGTGTCTGTGCTTCTCAGGATATCATTTAACAGAGTTGAGAAGCACTTCCTTGAAGGATGAGCCGAAGAGTCAATTGAGAAGAACAAGACAGTCACTTTGCATTTATTCAATAATTGGTGCATTTGTACAAAATAGGGGAGTGTCTCAGCTGCTGGGTCGTCAGCACTGAGCAGGAACTTGTCTGCACTCGGGGGGTTGCGGCTCTGACTGAGGGGTTAAGTGAGGTCCTAGCAAGGCACGGCTGGGGTGGCGGTTTGTCCTGGCCCAGGCCCACGGCGGCCCACGCAGGCATGACTTTCCTTGTCTTTGACACTGACGTTCTCACTGCAGACAGCTGTCAGCGTCGGAGTTCCTGAGAAAGATCTCCGCGGCTGCTACGCCCTCGGTGCATGAGTTACGGGCCACTTCTGGACAGCGAGCTCATCGCCTGTTTCTTCTGGTGTTTCTTCTGCACAAACCCGCACGGCGCGCCCGCTGCCCTCCCTCGGGGGTGTCTTCCTTTGCGGTGCCCTCCACCCCTCCCTCTGGCAGGAAGCATCCGTCCAAACCTTTCGTGGACTTAGAGGGAAAAGATCGCGTCTTCTGGGCCCCACTGCTTGCGAGGCGCTCTCTGGTCAAACGTTTTCTCTGTTACTGTTCTCGGAGACCACTGCGGCGAGGGTGTGTCCAGGGTCACACGGGGACTTAGGAGCAGCTCCCTGACACTGTGACCGCAAGGGTTGGACACTCTTCGCCCCTGAGACTGGATGGAGGCTGGGGCTGGAGGGGGGAGGGGAGACACTGTGCACAACATGCCACGTGGAATTTCGGCCCAATGTTGCTACATTTATTGATTTTTTCTAACGTGAGTCTTTTTGTATAATGGAAAAGTCCCTCATTTCTAAAAACCTTGAGTTTCCCAGAATGCGTAAGCTCAGTGAAGTCCTGTCAGACACACCCGGACAGAGACGAGGGCAGGTCTGCACTCTCTCGAGGGGCCAGGGGAATGAAGACAGGCTGAGGAGCTTCCCAGGTTTGAGGAGACCAGGGACGCAGGACATCGGCGGTGACGTCGAATCCAGGCTGAAGCCTGGATGGGGGGCTGAAAGAATATGGGGACACACGGTGACCAAGGCACGCGAGCACTTGCAGAAGCACTGTGATGTCGTGGTTTGTGCAGGACAATGTCCTTGTTCCCAGGGGACAATGCTAATGTCTTCAGGGGCAAAAAGGGACACATCCCACAGGTTACTTCCGATGAGCTCAGCAAAAATAAAGACACAAGCGACAACCATGAAGTGACCGCGAGGGAGCCGCCAAAGGGCAGGTGCAGCTAAATGTTGACAAACAGGTGCATCCAGGGGGTGACAACATGACAGTTCATCGTAACATCTGGGAGTTTTCCTGTGGGTGGGACCCAGTTCTTTTCAAAGGAAAAACCTCAACAGGAACGAGGACGGGAAAACACGAGGCCGGGTGAGCCAAACTCAGCTCGCTCTTCCCCGTGGGCGCCCGGATGGAGGCCCCCAACAAGACGGCGTCTGCTCCTGGAAGGGCCCAGATGGTCTGACCTCCTCGTCTGGCCGTCCGCTCGGGACGCCGGTGGGCCCGCAGTGCCAGGCACACACCGAGAGGCAGGAAGCAGGCAGCTCCTGTCCTCGTGGGTTTACGTTCTAGACACTTCGGATAATGAGCCTAAGCTTACACTGTGACAGAAAATAACACACCATGTTAGCGGTACAGAGAGCCGGGGGACAGGATGCTGTCCTGGAGCACTACCTGGCCGTGGGGTGGACGGGAAGCTGGGAAGCAGCACGGCCGTCATAGAGCTCAAGAACAGCCTTCCGGGCAGTGGGATGGGGGACCGGCATGGAGAAAGTCCCAAGGCAGCAGCCGGTGGCCATGGCGGGGGGGGGCGGGGAGAGAGGCCCACACGGCCAGCCTGGAGGGCAGGATGAGGTCTGGGGCTGACCGGAGGCCGCTAAAGTGTAACGTGCATCTGACCCCGGCCCTCTTTCCTTCCGCGTTGTTTTTGGAGCCCCGTGGCTGATAATGGTAAGAACAGAACCCTTTGGGTCTCGCTCACTGTGCACCAAGCTTTGTGCACGCCCGCCATATCTCTCGACCAACTTCTCCCCACATCAGCCCAGTGAAGAAGGCAGGACTGTTACCCATTTTACAGATGAGAAAATGGAGATATCAAAGTAAAATGGGCCCTTGCTAAGAATAGCTCTGTAGTGAGTAGAACTGTGTCCCCTGGAAAGGTGTGTTTAAGCCCTAAGTCCCGGACCTGTGGATGTGGCCTTATTAGAAAATAGGGGCTTTGCACACATCATCGAGTTACAACGAGGTCATGCTGGATCAGGGTGGGCCCTAAACCAACGCCTGGTGCCCTAATCAAGGGAGAAATCTGGCACAGACATACACAGAGGGAAGACACAGGTAGACACAGGAGGGATGTGGCCACAAGCCAAGGGTTGCCGGCCTCACCGCAAGCAGGGAGAGAGGCAGGAAGGAGCCTCCCCAGGGCAGTTGGAGGGAGCACAGCCCTGCCGATGCCCTGATGTCGGACCCCTGGCCTCCAGAACTGGGGACACTAACTTTCTGTGGTTTGAAGTGCTCAGTTTGTGGCATTTTGTGTGGGCAGCTGCAGGAACCTCGCTGCAGCTCACAGAAAAGTCATCAGACTCTGTAAGGACAGAGCTGGCACCCGCACTCTACAAGACGCCGTGGCACGGAGGGGGTCCCTGGCCTCATTCTGGGAACAGTGGCGCTGTTTGTTAGGCCCTCCAACAACTCGCCATCCCCAGCCCCGAGAACTGTGACAGGCCAAAGTTCTCGGGACCCTGCCACCCTCAAGAAAAGGAGATGGAAGTCAGATCAGACGGCCCCCAAGGCCCCCTCCCTGTCGCCCCTCCAAGGTACAATGAAATAAATTATAAGGTGGGACACCCGTGAAGGAGCCACTGGACCTGTTTTGATGGACAGCTGGCCACGGAGGGGTGCACGCCCGCAGGAGGGACGGGGCCGGGCCCGGGCCTCCCTGAACACAGCGAGCCGCGGTCCTGCTCACATACCTGTCAACTCAGCGTGTGCAGCTGTCCAAATCGTGGTCCTGAAACCCGATGACCGGGGCTTCGAGAGGTCAGACACGATGCACACAGGAGAAGCCCCTTTCTAATGAAAACATTCGCAGGAGAAACAAAGGAGACTTTCTCTGGGAACCCACCCTGCCCCGCCTCTGGAGGAAGGAGGGAGGAGAACATGGAAACAGAGAGGTTCTGGCTGTGGGATGGGCCACAGGGGAACCGACTGACCCTGCGGTGTGGGCAGGGTCCTGTCCCCTAGCCGGAAGGCCCCGCCCCCGCCTGCCCACAGTTTCAGGACGTCTGGCCCCTCACCAGGGAGGACCGTCTCCATAAACAAACCCGTGGGCTTTACCGCGAGCCTCTGAGGAGGCATTTTCCTCCCAGGGAGACAACCAGTCCCGTGGGACCCTGAACTTTGCAAATTTTCATTCGGGAATAAACAAAGCCCTTTGATTTCTCTCACGAGGTGCACCAGGAATAGATATTCTGGTCCCACATCCACGCCGGGAGACGGCCTGCTTTTTGTATAACAGTAGTGACTGTTTAGACAAAGGGGCGCTGGTTCACCTTTCAAGTCTTAGCCAGAAATTACACGTAAACAAACTGTCGTGACGGCACCAATGAGTCCCAGATGCGGCAGGTAGAGGGGTGGGGGTTCCTCCAGGCCGTCCCAGGCCGGAGGACCATGGTGGCAAGCCGAGCCACCATGCAAACAGTAGGTGCTCCATAAATACGTGCCTGGGCAGCAGAACTGGGATCCCGGGATTTGAACTCAGGCCAGAGCCCATCCCTCCGTGTGCACGCCATGCCCTCAGAAAGATGGCTTGCGGTTGGAGCCGGATTTCCGTGGGCAGCCTGGGGACAGAGGGACGGGGATGGGTCACCGGGATTTCGCTGCAGAGGAATTGATGAAAGCCGCACTGCTCGCAGCATAAGCGGATTGGGGTTCTGCAGCTGTCACCCATGTGAAGGACACTTCCCCCTGACCCCAACACGGAAAGTAACCAGGGTTACAACAGGAGGACAAGGTGTCGCTGTTCCGGAGGAAGCACAGGACACAGCTCTTCCTGGGCCACCTGCTTCAGGGCACAATGTGGCTGCACCAACGGCTGACGTCATCATCACACCCCAGTGGCAGGCAGGGGGCTGAGCGATTCTGGCCTATCATCCCAATTCATTCTCCCTCATCTCCCCAGGGGCCCGATTATTGCTCCCACGCTGCTCCTGTGTTAGCAGAGGCTCTGAGAGGCTGAGTAACCTCGGAATCCCCACAGGTGGGACGCAGAGGGAGGCACACTGGGGCTCCCTTGGCCTGAGTGCCGGGCGCGTTTGTCCTCTGTGCTCGACACGCTTCTCTCTCAACGGCCTTCCCTGCCTGGAGCTAGTCTGCTCGGCCCCGTTACACCAAGTATCACTACATTATGCATTAACCCATTTGACGTTTATCTGCCAGCTACTGTGAGTCAGGCACTGCAGGTGTTGAGGACAAGGGATGCATCTAGGCACTGGGGATACACTGGGGATCAAAAACCCCAGAGTCCTGCTCTCCTAGAGCTGACACTCTAGTGGAGAGAGACGGATAGTGACGGCGGTGAAGAGGTGAATTGTGCGGCACGCTAGGGAGCACAGGACGGCGCGGGTACGGTGCGCACATGGGCTTACCACGTGTCACCTCTCTGCGTGAGGCTGAGGGTTCCAATGTGAACAACGTGAGCTCCTAGGTCATCCGGGGGACATCCAACATGGGACCCAGTAGCCATCGCGTGTGGGAAACGTCACGACGTAGGGAGGAACAGGCGACGTGGGAACAGAAGCGCCCGGGTCGCCTCAGAGGTGCACGCGTGCGCGTGTGTTACATGCCCCGCCAGGCAGCGGCCACTGCCACTGCTCTAGGGCTCCCCGCGTGCCAGCCCCTGCTGGCCAGTCCCTACGATCCGGTCCCTGGACCCTCGGGAACACCTCCATGAGGAGGAAACTGGGGCTCAGAGAGGTCGCATTACCTGCCCCAGGACCCACACATCCGTGTCTGAAACCCAACTCATATCCATATGCTATATTCTGCAACACTCGTGAAGGAAAGAACTGCTTCTTTCCTTCCATCCGCCACGGACCCAACACCCTTTCTTGCATAGGTTAGACGCTCAAAAAACAGTCTGTTGAACGGGTGACTGCACCGTATGTGTTCTTCTGAGCTTTGTTTCACGTACGCATCCATGCTCCCTCCTGCTCTCTCTCCCCACCCCCCTTCTCCCACACGCGCAGCACAGAGAAACGATGAGAGGCGTGCACGCCCAGCGCTGCCCATGGGCACCCTGCTCGTCTTGTGGCTAAAGCACAAGCTGCCTTTTCCCTTTTCTCTTCCTCGCCTGTGTCCTCGGCCCCGTGTGACACGAGAGCGTTCAGAAGACACTGGGCTCTGGAGGAACATGGCACCCTGGCCGCCTTCTCGTCACTCCCCAAGTCACCCGACCCTCGGGACGGAAAAGCATCAGCTGGCTTGCGTGTCCAACCTCCTGGCCTGGCGACTGTTTCCGCCTCCGGCCAGCCCCAGACCGGGTGGCCCGCCTGTGCGACTGTGCCGCAGGCAGCCGTCCCAACTCAAATCCAGCTGGCGGCTGCTTGCAAGTCCCTCCTGAATGAAAGGCCTGGAACGGTGTGAGCGGCCATCAAAGGCTCCAGGCTCTGCCTCGTCTGAGGCCCAGCCCAGCCCCCGAGCAAGCTCACCCAAGATGCTCTGTGGGCCCGGAAAAGTCCTCCCGGAGTGGGCGGGCCGTGCTTTCGGGTTGAGCCGGGCTCTGAGTCCAGGGTGTCGGACGTTCATCTGAAAGCCTTTCCAAACCTCTCGCGTTGGAAAAAGCGCAGTTGAGGGCTGCGATCCACCAGCTCTCCAGCGAGACTCCTGGCGCCTGTGCCCTCCGGCCCGGCCGGGACCGCCAGAGCCACCGTCTTTGCCCGCACACCCCTGCATGTTCGCCCACCCCTGCGTGTTCAGCCGTGCACGGAGCCCCACCGACCGTAAAGGGAAGGGTGGAGAAGAGACGGGGGCCGCTAGCGGCCGAGGCTGTGCGTGTGCGAGCCCAGCGCGTGCAGCCCTGACCCCGAGACCCTAAGGGCGGGGCCGATGTCGCCGGGTGCCGACGCGGGGAGGAGAGACAGGAGGGGACCGACCTTTGAGACCTGGGTCAGGCCCGGCCACACTCGCGTGAAGGTGCGGTTACCTAAGTGGCCGGAAGCCCGAGTGTGGGCCCTCTTTTCACCCGGGAATTGTCTTCCTGAGGTGAGGCCAGAGCCGTGTGAGAGCCCGTGCTCCCCGAGGTCGCCGGTGTCAGTGGACCACCCACGCCTGGGAGAGGACCACTTGCCGTGAGAGTCAGAGGAAAACCGGGAGGAGGATGCCAGCACGTCACGCCCTGCGAATGGGAGGCTGTGGCAACCACAGAGGCCTCGGGGGAGCGAGTGCGGGCAGGGACCCAAGGCCTTGGAGAGCGTGGGGCCCCAGGGCTGTGAAGTGGCTGGTCCCCCAAAGGGCAGAACCAAGACTAGAAGGACCGTCTTCTCTTCTTGTTTTTAAGTTTATTTATTTATTGAGAGAGAGTGAGAGCATGCGTGCGAGCAAGGGAGGGGCAGAGAGAGGGAGGGAGAGGGAGTGGGGGAGGGGCAGAGAGAGGGAGGGAGAGAACGGGGGAGGGGCAGAGAGAGAGGCAGAGAGAGAGAATCCCAAGCAGGCTCTGCGCTGCCAGCACAGAGCCCGGGGCAGGGCTGGAATTCACGAACCGTGATCTCACGGTTCGACATGAGCCGAGTTCACGAGCCGGACGCGTGACCGACTGAGCCCCCGCCGCCCTGGGAGCGTCATCTCACCTCATCATTTCCAGCTACTCCTCCCCAGGACGAGAGCTGGCTGGGGACAAAGTCCACCACTCATTCACTCACACACTCGATAAATACTACCAAAGGGCTCGTCGGGGCTGGACCCTAAGCCACGCCTGCGAGAGGAGAGGACAAGACAGAATTTGTAGGTGGAGGACGTAGACCGACGATCCAGCAATGACAACACAAGCGTTGCGATCACTTACGGCCCTAGCCGTCCACGCGGGCCGCACCCTGGGTGGGGCCCGGTGCTTTTCCAGGCTCCCCAGGTGAGCCTCGTGTGCAGCCAGGTGTCATGCCACCTGGTCCTCCAACATCTCGTTCCCACCGCGTCATTGCCCGAGGGGCTGTGTCCACAGACTTGAAACAAGGGCTGTTCCCTGCACTGGAATCGTAGTCCCGCTCCTCACCCAGGTCGCCACACGACATCCCCTCCCTTGTGATGTCCTTATTAAAACACGTTCCCAGAGCCCGAATCCAGCCTTTGTTCGTGGCACCCAAGGCCACTGAGGTAGCAGATACAGTCCCAGCCATCCTCTCACCATGCTGAATCGGGGTGTGACGACGGCGACATCCCCAAGCAGGTCCCACAGAGGGACTCAGTGACTCACTCACTGCACCCGCAAATACTTGCTGAGCACCTACTCCAAATTCCGGGGTGACTTGGCCCCAAACAAAAGGGTTGACGTCTTTTGACACAGACCCAGGACAACCGGGGCTCCCAAAGGAAACTGGACCGGACTCTCCAGCCAAATGTCCCCCAGTCTCGCGCACTTGGCTCGCCCCTCTGCCCAGCCCAAACTGACAGCCCCAACAATCTGCTTCGTGTCAACACCCTCCCTCCTCCTCCTGCACAGAAACTTCCAGCATCGTTCATGACTCCTCTGCCTTAGCCCCGCATTTCCAAGCCAACACCACCTTCAAACTCGCTCAGTCCCAAGGCAGCTAGCTTTTCAACTCCTACAACACACTTCACACCCGCCCTCGAGCACCCTCTCTCTGCAGGCCACCTTTCGCCTCCGTCAGAGAGAGGAGAGCGCACGTAACCACCTCTCCCCTCCAACACCCACTTCCTTCCTTCCTCTCTCTCTTTTCCTCTCTCCCCCAAGGCTCTGGCAAGAGTTCGTTTTCTGAAGACCGTGACCATGCAGACCACTCAGTGCTGGGCTCACGCTCGGCCCACAGGGACTTCATGTAGAGTAGAGGCGACTGGGTTTGTGCGGGCAATGGTGCCTCCCCGTCAACCATAGGTAACTCGTAGGATCTGTGTGGGGTTTTCCTGTCTGGCTGCTGTGCACACATCTCTGGGACGGAACTAGGGCCTCGCATCCTTGGGGACTCCTGGTGACGATGGCAACCAGGCCACAAGTCCTTTTCATCTGGGATCACATTTCACCAAGAACTTTTCCAAGCTTAGTCCTGTTACCCCATCTGACAGATAAAGAGACTGGACACCAGAGAGGGGAACAGCTTGCCTGAGATCGCCCAGCCGGGAGGTGAGGGGCTGCCGTGGAAATCCCAGTGAGCACATCCCAGCTCCCGTTCTCCCCACCACACTGAATGCTTTGTCTCCTCCTGAGGCCACGGGGACACCTCCAGACTTTGCAGTCTCTGAACACTGGCCGTGTCAACTGGATGAGGGGAAGGCATCTCCAAGGACTCCAGGTTCACGTGGACGGACTGTCCCAACCCTCTCGCTTTGTCAACTGAGGCCCAGAAAGGCTTGGTGGCTTGTTCTGAGTCCTACGTGGGTGCCACCAGATCCAGAACCCCTCGAGTCAGCTTTTCTTCCGTTGTTTTCTGTTGGTGTAAATTTCCACACCCTGGGAGGGAGGTGAGGAACAGAAAAGTCCAAACTTTATGGCAGAGAAAGAGGGGCTAAGCATTGCAAGGACCCTGGAGGCCGTTCTCACCTCGAACTCACACGAGGGAGGAGGCCAGGCGTCAGGGGGGCCGGCAATGCCTACTCGATGTCCACAGTGGAGCCCAGACACAGAGCCTGACGTGACTTCCAGCCGCGAGTTCTTTCCCCACCCCTCGTACCGACCTACCCGTCTCTTTTCTCCTACTGACAGACCCTGAACCCGGCTCCACATTGAACATCCACAGCAGACAGGTGTGGGACTTACAGACCCAGAGGGCCGGTGCGGGACGACAGGGCACGCGGGGACTGGGGACAGGCCTGCCCACATCCAGCCAGCCATCAACACACGAAACGTCCAGCTATGTGTGGGGAGGTCTTCCAATTTATCAAGAAAAGAGGGGACAGGGACACCTGGGTGGCTCAGTCGTTGAGCATCCGACTTCAGCTCGGGTCATGATCTCACACTCCATGAGTTCGAGCCCCGCGTCGGGCCCTGTGCTGACAGCTCGGAGCCTGGAGCCTGCTTCCGATTCTGTGTCTCCCTCTCTCTGCCCCTCCCCCGCTCATTCTCCCTCTCTCTCCCTCTCTGCGTCTCAAAAATGAATACCCATTAAAACAATTTAAGGAAAGCAGGAGATCTAGGTTTTCAAATGAAAATATCCCATTTTTAAGCGTCTGAGCAACTTGTGAAAATTCAAACCCATCAACGGACGGATTGAGCTCAGCCCCAAGACACAAAGATCGCTCGTGCAGGACGTCACTGTGCCCGTGAGCCTGCTGTGCCATGACCAGCAAGAGCAGAAGTGACAAGCAGCACCAATTGTTTGAAATCAGGCACGTCTGCCACCCGTTTTTATGTGCGGGGTTGGCGGCGCGATTAGCAGCTGGACTTCAAAGCACGGCGAGGACAGCAGGCGGAGGCCTGCACAGCGTCACCGCCTTTATCCTGTCATTAGTGAGGGTTGGTTTACACGAGCATCAAGTGCTGATAAGAGTGCCTGAGGGTCCTCAGCGTAACTGCCACACGGAGTAGACAATTTATTGGACGCCAAGTCCAGCCCATTAGTCATGAACTATTAGAAGGCTTTTCAGATGTTGCTCTCAAGCCATCTTTTGAACTCCAGTAGACTTGAACTTCACGCAGGTAGTAAGGAGCAGGGCGGAAGGCAGCTGAGGGCCGCCTGGTAGCCAGTGCAACGGTTTCCATCCAGATGTTTGCATGGGATTGTTGAGGCGCAGTGCGCGGGGGCCGGGAGACCCGGGGGACACGCTCCATCCAGCCTCAGACCAGCTGCGGAAACTCCGGGGCCCCCCCAGCATCTTCAGGCTTCAGTAATTTCCTCTGAAGGGGTCTCACGGCTAGGGCAACCAACATCCAGTTTGCCAGAGCCCTTCCTTGTCCATCACGGAAAGCCCGCGTTCCGGAAGACCTCAGTCCCAGGGCAGCTGAGTCACCGCCCCACCAGCCCTGAGTCTCACACCCTCTCCTTGCCCGAGATTGGCCACGAACGCAAGATGGTGTGGACGTGTCTGGGGGAGCCTACCTAGACCCTGTCCGTCAGAGACGACCGAGGACGCAAGCGGAAATCGGACGCCTCCATATGCCGCCCGGAGATCCTAATTCCCCATGCTCCCACCTCCTCCACACCCCGTCCTCACTGCTGACTTGACGACTTTGTAAGCTTCCTTCGCTCCAACGGTAAAAGCATTAAAGTAATCAGGGATACGTGCAAAGATACGCATGCTTTATAAATAAGAAAAATCAGAAGTAGCCTAAATGTCAAAAGAAGGGATTGAAGGATTTAACGCGTTATCTATCACATGGAATATTTGCCGCCAGTAAAAACCGTATTTCCGCGTGTGAACAACAGAAAGGAATCACCATATACCAGTAACTGTAAGCGCAAGGTTGCACAGCTCCTTAGCGAACATACCACTGATTTTGTTTAAAAAAAAAAAAAATTCCAGAGAAGGCTCAAGGAAATTGTATCTCCATCTTCAGAGGCTGGTTGCTGGGGATGGGGCCACGGTGTCTCATCTTCTGCTTTGTCCTTTGGTGACACTGTCCGATGCAGGGTACTGAAGTCAAGATCTCCGGGTTCAATTCCCAGCCCTGCTTGCTACCAGCTAGTTCTGTCGCCCTGGGCAAGGTTCTGAGCCCATGGGTGCCTCAGTTTCCCCTTCATAAATGTGCAAGTGAGACCACAGCAACCTCCTAGGCCAGGGGGTTGGGTCTGGTAAGATGCTGTAGCAGAACTGAGGCCCTGGGGACTTGGGGGGACACGGCCGCAGGGACTCACTGTGAGCATAAGCCCGGCATGGCTGTGACCCGGCTCCCTGACCCTGCCCAGGTAAACGTGTATACACGGGGGTGCGCACACACACATATGGTCCCAGGCCGTAGAAGGGCCTCTGCCATCCTCTGGGTCTCTACCTGGACACCCCCTGCTGAGGGAACAGGTGGGCGAAGGAGCCACAGGTGAGGAAGTCACTTCTCCGTGAGCCTGGGCACTCCCGGCTCCCAGCACGCACTGGCTGTGGTGTAGGTACCCGCCGGGCCTCCGCAGGGCAGCGTTCTCGGACACGGAGAGGCAGGACTGACCCAAGTGAGACTGAGGTGGGCACCACCACCTTTGAGTTTTACTCTATCAAATCCTCTGCTGGGTGCCCACGCCCTATGGCATCACGCCCGCCTTTATTCCAAAGGAGCAAACGAAACAAAACGGCAGGCTTGGTCCAGTTCTGGGCACACACACACACACACACACACACACACACACACACACACAGGGTGGGATTTTCTAAATGACAGCACCTGTTAATTGTCTGGTTAGGTATGACCTATTAAACATTTACCGCCCATTTCCTGTACACGTCTGGCGAGGCCGGCAGGAAATTTAGAACAAATTAAGCAGCAGCTGCAGTCCCTCATGCTTTAACGGCCACGCCACGATTCTGCGCGGCACTGTGAAATACGAGGGCAGATCTAGGGACAGGCGGGTTCCATCAAGAAGGCCTCCGCCTCCCCGTCCTCCTGCCAGCCGGGCCCCAGAAAAGTTAGCTCGGCCGGCACGCATGCCTCCCTCCCTGCCTCCCCCCACCCCCGTCCATCTGAGGGGAGGCTTTCTCATGTCCACACCCCACTTCCCCCTCCCCACCGTTCCCACACGATTGCACATGTGGTCCGAGAGGGGCACTTCCTGCTGTTATAAAAAGCAAAACCAAGACCCCAGCAAAAACAGGCTGCACGCAGAACACCCAAGTTGACAGTGTGAGAGAGGCTAATCCGCTCCATATGACAAACAGCAGTGGCCCAGGGGCAGGCCCAAGCCCGGGGAGAGCTCGCCGCGGCCCGTCCCCCACCCCCACTCCCTGCTCGACTGGACCCTTCGAGAAACTGGAGGAAAACATTCTCAGGAGCACGCCCCTAACTGCAAACTGATTATGTTTGGGTTCAATGGCCTACTATGCATTGTTCCTTCTTCACTTTGAAAATAAACTCGAGGAAGCATTAATGCAAACACAATATAAACACGCTCGTTCCTACATTTTCGCGTGTCCCGGGAGTGTTTCGGCTCCCTCCTAAGGCTGCGGCTTCGCCTGATGTGAGACCCGGATGGATCCTGAACGGGAAGCTTTGCGATTCTCACCATGCAAGTGGACAGCTGGCCAGGTGATCTGACGGAGGAGAGCGCCCCTCAATGCCGCCTTACTAACTGTTTCCACCTCCCCGGAGCAGCGAACCCTCAGGGGCTGCTCTGCAGGCAAATGCCAAAGACCAGCTCCGTTATCGAGGGAGCTGCGACTAGAGATTCAGATGTGAGAGCACACGTCCTACGGTAGCCATACTTCAGTCAATATTTTTGTATTTCTGTAGTCGACGTCGGACGCTGATCACTGATGCACGAGCTTCGTTCACTCCGTCCTCACCGAGAGCTAGCAAAGAGGACGACCCCCTTCCACAGCTGCTCCCCAAGGAAAACGAGCCTTAACATGCTTATCAGTTGCCACATCCAAAATAGAACCCTCCTACTTCCTGTTTCCTACTTCCTGCTTCCTGCTCCCCAGTTGCATAAACCATTCTCCTTGAGAGGTGCTAAAAATGGAAAGGACAAGATGAAAGAATTAGCCAGAAGATTTATACCGGCCCATAAAATTCTTCTCAGTGCTCCTAGACTAAATGGTCAGCTCTGCTTTAATTGAACCTTTTACTGAGTGGTTAATCTGAATTTTGTCTATAATTCCATTAAAACCTACTAGGCCAACTGTTTGTGCTTTGGTTGTTCTGGATGACTTAACAAATTAGTATAGTAAATTTTGGGTGTCTTAAGTAGTAAATTAGGTCATTTGTTTAATGAGCCAATCCATTGCCCAGAGTTTGACCCCAACCCACTAGGGTGAGTTCACACGGAGTTCCAAGGCAGAGCCCTCATCTGTCTCTGCTTCTAGAGAAACTGCTCTAAAGTTAGGGCTGAACAAGGAATTCCAACCTTAACACAGATTTGTTAGTGACAATTAGCAAAGTAAATTCCTTTCTTTCTTTTCCTGCCTATTCTCCTCCTCCACTGTTGTCACTGCTGACATTCCCACAATCATCACCATCATCATCATCATCACCACCACCATCATCACTGTCATCATCCACCATCATCACCGTCATTGTCACCACCACCATCATCATCACTACCACCATCATCATCACCATCATCACCATCATCATCACCACCATCACCATCATCACCCACCATCATCACCATCATCACCACCACTGTCATCACCACCACCATCATCATCGCCACCACCATCACCACCATCACCATCATCACCATCATCACCACCACCATCATCATCATTACCATCATCACCATCATCACCACCACCATCATCGTCCACCATCATCACCATCACCATCATCATCATCACCACCATCACCATCATCACCCAACCCCAAAAGAAACACTCACTGTGTGTCAGCACACAACTGCTTAGCGCTCAACTTGAATACCCCACCCAACCCTCACAATGAAGTAGTGTCCGCATTAGCCTTATCTCCCAGATAAAAAAATAAATCTTAAAAATGCTCATTCAATCATTCATACTACTCTCCATTCATTCATTAACTCTTTCAACAAATATTTATTAAGCATCTACTAGGTACCAGGTACTGGGGATCTAGACCCTGATTAAACCACAGTTCTCACTTCCAAGGGTTTAACCATTCAGTTGAATAGAGTCATGAATATTAATAAATATAATGTAATTCTGTAATGTCATTACCATAATTCAGTAGACCAAAGGTACACCTGGGGCACAAAGGAATAAGTAACCAACTTTGTCTCTAAAACAGTCCCTGAATTATGTATATGAATTCCAGCCTTTACAATGATATCCATTCATTAACATAACATCCATCCAGAAGTTCATGTGTGTGAACTTGTTACCTCCTGACAATCAGAAACTCCCTTAGCTGGCTCTTCTGTGTGTATATAGTACAGAGGGATTGACATTCATAGTCCTGACTCAGAAGAACGACCACATGCCCAACTGCACTGTGAATCAGCCATCACTTCTTTCTGGGAAGAAGGACTGAGACAGAAAGCCATAGGTTCCAGGAGGGCATGGACAGCGTCCTTTCCCTTCATGGCC
Source organism: Panthera uncia (assembly GCF_023721935.1). Lineage (NCBI taxonomy): Eukaryota > Metazoa > Chordata > Mammalia > Carnivora > Felidae > Panthera > Panthera uncia. The sequence goes on from NW_026057589.1 coordinate 23,382,587, forward strand.
TGCAGTGCTAAACACAGCACATGGGACACAGCAGGCTCTCCAGCTGTAGGTTGACTTGATTAGCTTTGATTTGACTGAGTTTTTGGAATATCAGTGGTCTGTATAGGTTCCACGTGGTGACTCTATTAACCAGGGGGGAGCAACTTCTTTCCAGCCCAAATGGGGTGACATGAGCTTCATGCAGACTCTCCAGTAGTGACCACCTTTACTCAAGAATCGATCTTACGTTTAGACGTGCTCAGAACATTAACGCGGCAAGAGCGAGAGAGAAAACGGAAGTCATCTTCTCTTATTATTGCCTTATTGAGTATCTTCCACACTTAACAACTTTACGTGTCTTGTCTGACTTGCTCCGCATGTCGAAGGACCATTCCAAGGCTGGCAAGTGATCTGTCCACAACACGCCCTTCTCAGCAGCGATATTTGGTTTTGTTATTTTACAAAGGGCTCTGAGATATCAAGCTGGGAGGGGTGACTTCTGGGGGGCAGTACCTCAGATGTACCTCAGGGACAGTACCCCTTCTGATGGCCCTTGCTGCACACTCATGTGAAAACTGGTGTGAATGTCCGAGCGACCGCATCCTGAGTCTACCTGCTCCAACGCCCACCCACGCCAGGTGGAAGTTCAATTCTCTGCCCTTTGTCTAAATATGCACTGAGTGGGGGATCAAGTGTTTAGGGAAAACCAGAACCCCCGGACATCTGCCTCACATACTCAGACTATGGATAACAACGCCGATGAAACTGTTCGTCTGAGCCTGTCATATTTGGTGCAGGTACACAAAACCTCAAATCAGACACACACGCGTATGGGGGAGGACGGAGATTCACGCAAATTCACTTCCACTGACGTGGACGCCGGAAACAATTGGTGAAAGCAGAGATCCCTTCACGAGCAGGGGTCTCAAAGAGACTCTAAGGCCGTCTAACTTACAAGGCCACGTCACCTTCCTGCCACACCCGTCTCTACTGAAGCAGCCCTTCTGCTGAACTCTGAGCCCCCTAGAGTGCGCCAGTCACCGCCCCTGCCCCCGCCCCGTGTGCTGTAGGTCAGTTGGGGGCAGGGCCGTGCCTTTCCCTCAGTTTTAATTGACCCTACGAACACACGGCAAAGGGCACAACCATTGAGTGTACAGCCTAATGAATCTTTATATCAGGACACCCTGGTGTAGCCGTCACCCGGCTCAAGATACGGAACATTTCCAGTCCCCCAGAAGGCTCTCTGTGTCTCTTCCAGTCAATGTCTCCCACGGGTGCCCCCTACCCTGAGCCCTCACCACAGGTCAGTGCTGCCCACTCTCGAGCTCCATATCACAGGGATCCCACAGGGTGTGCTCCGCTCTTGGGATTCTGCTCCCTTCACCCATCAATCAGCCTGTGAGACTCATTCACGCTGTGTGCAGCAGAGTTCCGTTCTTTTTTATTGCTGTGAAATACAGTCCGTCATATGAGCACACGTCCCCTCATTTACCCGTTGTATGATGGGTGCACATTTCGTATTTCGTAGTTTGGTCGTACTGTGAATAAAGCTGCCACACCATTGTCGTCCCTCAGATCTTTGGTGGATGTACAGATACCTTTTTCTTGGGTATATATGGCGGGTCACGGGACAGGTGGATGTTTAGCCTTAGAAGATACAGCCACACTGTTTCCCAAAGTATATACTAATCATGCCATTTATAATCCCTCGGCTATAATCCCACAGTTTAAGGCCAGTGTCCTCTTGCTTTGTCACGGCCCTCAGTGCCTACTTGTCAACATTTGCCGAGCATCCCAAGGAGCTTCTCTGTGAAACCCTCCTCTACCTGCTACCCCTGAAATGAGCAGAGCCTAGCGACTCAAATCAGTCGTCTGGTCATGTGGCTTCCTTCGTGGCTGTGTGATATTTCTTTATCAGATGCTTCACTTCTCCAAGCGCTTCCTCCATTAAGTGATGGCGGCAATCGTGTTTTCCACCTCATCCAGCCACTGGCATTGTTTTGAGGCCAAAATGAGGTGACGCGTGTAACGTGCCCGCTCCGCCACGAACGCTGGACACGAGCTAGCTAGGATTGCTGTCGTTGACATAAGACACCGGGAAGGAAGGTGTTGACCGATTTAGTTGCTCCTCTGTGTGTGGGTGTGGGCACCCCGTGGATGTCTGCTCCCCTCCAGAATGCCTGGTGGCGGGCTTTGCTGAGGTACGTACTGTGGCTAATAGTTTGTTTTATCCAGCTGTGTGGGGTGAGACATTAGCTCCTCTGGCCCCGGTAGGAGCATCTGTGAGGACATCACTTCTGAGAGCTCTGGTGCCCTCGCAGAACCGGAGAACGGGACCACGAGGAGATGTCCTACCTCCCAGCGCCACCAGCTCGCCCCTTCTCTGCACTCAAAGGGCTGGCTTGCACGCTGCATAGCGGATGCCCTCCTCCTGGCCCTTCTCTTTGCTTTTCGTTTTCAGCAGGGGAAGCCCCCCTGTCCTCTGCTCCTTCCCACCCTCCCTGCGCTGAAACACCGTTCTCCATGCTGAACTCTGCCCCGACGCAGGGGGAGCCTGGCTTCCTGTGCCACACAGCCTGTCAGGTTTCGATTAGGCCAGGGAAACACCACAGGAAATGAGTCAAGGAAAGGAAGGCTGTGATTTTTTTAAATTTCAAATACCAGAATTATTATTATTGGTATTATTTTTGAAATGGCAGCGTCCGAGCAGGGCCAGGTGGAGGCGGAATGCAAAACGCGTGCCTCCCGAAACGTCTGAGGAGCAGCCGGAGGGGCGTCTGCTCTAGGAGGCGGACGCCAGGACCCCATCCGAGGTCGGGGCAGGAGGCGGTCCGGTTCAGACCGCCGTGGCCAGCCCCTCCTTGGGCTCCTCAAACCTCCGTCTGCTGGCCTGGCCATGCGGACCCGGCCCCTCCCCTGACCTTGATGACTCCCAGACTCTGGAGGGAGGTCACAACTATGTGGTGGGCTAACCTCTGCCAGCCTCAGTTTCCTCTTTTGCAGAAAGCATGGTTAGAACTGAAAATCCAAGCTATCTAAACCCTTCCGGCTTCAAACGGCATCACAAATGCCTGCAAGCAGAGGGGCTGTGAATGCAGCTGATATGTGGCTGTGCGGTCAGGCTCCCACCGGAGAAACAGAATCATCAGCAGAGATGGTAAGAGATGAATTTCTTGGCTTAGCGATGGCGGGGCCGGCCGGCCGGGGGGTGGGCAGGATCTGCAGGTGCCCGGCTGCGGCCTCCTCCAGCGCAGCCTCCGCTGTTCCCGGGGCTTCCGGCTGCATGAGCCAGGGCCACACAGATCGTCCAGAACCGTCTCCTTACTGAGAGTCACCTGCTCCCGGGCTGCAGTCTCGTCTGCAGGACACGTTCCCCGCAGCACACAGACGGTCGTTTGATCGCAGAGCTGGGCTCGGCGGCCTCGTCAAGCCGACACATCGTGGCAGCCGAGGCGGGTTCGAACCCGGCAGTCTGGCTCCAGAGTCCGCACTCTGGTAGTTTTAGTGTTATTATTGTTATTATAAAATTAATACACTTAACTTTTTAGACCAGCTGTAGGTTTACAGAAAATTTGAGCAAGGAAGTTCAGAGTCCCCACCTGTCCCTCTCTGTCCCTTATGCACAGACTCCCTATTATTAACAACTTCTGCTACATTTAATTACAGTCGATGAACCCACATTGATACATTTTTGTCACTCGAGGTCATAGTTTACTTCAGGGTTCACTCTTGGTGGCGGGCATTTTATGGGTTTGACAAATGTATAATGACACGTATCTACTGTCTTAGTGTCGGGCCCGATAGTTTCACTGCTCTAAACATCCTCTGTGCTCTGTCTGTTCACCCCGTACATACACACACACACACACACACACACACACACACACACACACACACACACCTGCAACCACTGATCTTACGGTCTCCGTGGTTGTGCCTTCTCCAGAATGTCCTCGAGTCGGAATCATGTCACGCGTAGCCCTTTCAGACTGACCTCTGTCACATACTGACAGGCATTTAAGATTCCTCCATGTGTTTTCATGGCTTGAGAGCTCATGTCCTCTTAGCACTGAATAATACCCCACTGTCTGGGCGGGCCACGGTAGATTTACCCATCGCCTACTGAAGGACAGCTCGGTTGCTTCCAAGTTTTGGCAGTTATAAATAAAGCTGCTGTAAACATCTGTGTGCAAACCATGGTGTGGACATAAGTTTTCAACTCCTTGGGGTAAATACCAAGGAGCGTGATTGCTGGATCACACGGTAAGAGTATGTTTAGCTTTGTAAGAAACCACCAAACTGACTTCCAAAGTGGCCGCACATCTTGCCTTCCCACCGCTACACTGTGAGTAGTGCCTCCCCGATGAAATGTACAGAGTAGGGCCAGGTATACAGGCGGAGCTCGATGCGGGTGTTTCCCTGCACACAGTTGCTGTCCTGGCTGAGCCAGCCACCCCCCCAATCCTGTTCCTTCCTGGGTGGTACAGCCTGGTGAGGAGCTCCCCACAGAGACGGAGTCCAGTGCCCCTCCGGCAACCACACCAGTCCAGCTTCTCGGGGCATGGGCAGTTCTGTTATTTGAACATCTGCAGGAATACGTGTCCCACTGGTCTCCCGGTGGGGAGGCTGCAGGGGGCTCTGAAGATGCAATCATGCTGCTCTGGCTTGGGCTAATGTTTCTTATTCCTCATTTGCAAATAAAAATACCCAGCCCATCCAAGGCCAGCAAACAGGTCTTCCTCCCCAGCTGGCTGCACGCTGCAGCCGTGGTATAAGGCGGCCCCGGAGGGGCCCGGGCCACAGGAGCACCTGCAAATCCCGGGGCGGGAGGCAGCCACGTCCAGGTGAGGCCTGAGCCTGCCCCCGGGCCTCACTTAGCACTTTAGGATGTGGGAGTCACTTCCCCGGGGTCACTGCTGAGGAGGGATGGGGAGGCCTGCCGAATGGAAAGCCGTGGCGGCGGACGCGTACTGCCCGCCTCAGTGGGCTCGTCGCTGGCATCTCGTGACCCTCCAGGCTGCCCGTGACTCGGGCATCTCCCCGCTTCGCAGACACGAACCCTGGCGCTTGAAGCAGGTCTGTGACCTGCCCGAGACCCCGCAGCGGCTGAGTGCACCAAGCGGGCTCCCAGCACACCGCAGCCCACGAGCAACTACGGAGTGCCTACTGCATGCCGCGTACGTGTACACATGCATCCGTGCTGAGGCTGCAGCTCGGTGAGGCAGAGGTCACCGCCCCAATGTGTAGGCGCTGTGCACGAACCAGGGCACCCGAGCAGGGTCTGCTCAGCAGCAAGCCCAATTCTTCCCACGTGGGAACGTGAGTGTGGCGTCACTTGTGCTGCCACCGCGGCCCTTCCCGGACCATCTCCATTTTGCTGGCAAGTGGGCGGCTCGACTGTCTCTCCAGCAAGACTGAAATCATAAAGTGCCTTCTCCACAGGCTTCCAGAAACACCCAGCCCAGGGCCCCGGCAGAGGGCCGCTAGAACGCAAGCCGCCATTATTTTTACTCTGTCTCCCCATGCTGGTTGCAGCGGGTAGAGGCAGGCATCGCCCGCCCCCCACCCCGCCCGGGCCAGGACACTTCTCGAGGGGAAGAAGGGGAGCTGCCCTCGGCACACACCCATGAGAAGCCCCTTTCACCCCCTTCTCTGAACAGCAAACGTCTCGCGGCTTCCCAACCCCGCGGCCAGGCCTCGGTGAGCGTCGGGAGCTCATCAAGCAGACAGAGGGCAGGAGCCATCACTGAGTCCCATAAAAGCCCCCCCAAGCCCCTCTGGCCAGAACAGACGCCAGCGGGGTGCTCTGGACGGGGCAGAACCCACAGCACAGCAGAGAGCATCCCGCTTCCTGATGGGTTCCATTGAGCCCAAGAATGCCTTCACTTTTTAACTAGACCTTCGAGAGACTTGACCCAGCGTCCCTCCCCACCCACCCGAATGGCAGCTCCCTGGCCGCCTCCAGGAGGCACTGACCTCCTTTTTTAAGAGGTTCCAAATGGTCCCCAATCGTGTCTTTCTTCCATGAGACACAGGCAATTTGGGCGTCACGGGGGCCTTTGTAGAGACGTCGATGGATTATTTCACGAGAAGGAAGCCCCCTCTTTACACCCCGACGTGGCTTCTGCTGCGGAGATGAAAGAGAAGGGAAGGCAGGCCCGAAAACAGATAATTCATGGGACTGTCGGAGCGTGATTTGAATGTCATTCACACCAGGCAGAGGCGGGGAGGGGGCTGTGGAGCCCGGGGGGGGGCGGGGGTCCCGCTCCAGGGGGAGGCAGGCCGAGCTCTCAAGTGCTGACGTGATAATCCAGCCCACGGGGCCTGGACAAAGCTGGGCGTTTTGTCCTCACTGTCAGAAGGCCGCAAGCTCAGGAGCAGATGGGGTGGTGTCGGCAGTCGTAAAACGCCCCCACCCTCCCCCCCCCCCCCGGGGACGGGCAGGTTAACAGAAGGGATCGGCGCCACGCATGTCATAAAAGCCCTGCAGGCCTGTCATGTTCCGATAAATCTTGATTTTGTAACGGAATAGCGCTGCGGTTCCCAGCCTTGGGTTTCACAGGTGAGCCGTGGACTGATGGATGGTCTGGGAGCTGGGGGGCGGGGCGGGGGGGGGGTTGTGTGTGCAGAGGAAACCTCACAAGCCACCCCTGCCCCCCTCCCCGGCTCTCCAGCGCCAGGCAGGAAATCCAGCCCGCGAGAGGATATGCGGGGCATTTGTTACCTCTCCCGGATCCGCGCAGGAACGCCGGACGGCAACCAGGCTGCAGCCCCATCACTCGGCCCTCACGGACAGGATTAAACCGGAGGGGCTCGATAAGTGCCGGCGGCCGTCCGGTTTCGGCTAGGCTCCTGGGCTCCATTGCCGTCAAACACGGGGCTAAGGCGGACGGGGCCCCGCGCGGCCCACACGGGCTCCACTCACCCGCCTGCACCCAGCATCAACCCCCCGAGGAAGGGCTCCTGTTCGGACCCCGTTGGCCCAGAGGGCGCACCTTGGGGCCGTCAGTCCACCCGGAACAGCTGCGGTTTTGTGTGCCGCGCGACGTGCCATCCAGCCGCCAAGAACCTTGTTAAACTTTAAACACTTTAAAATGAAGGATGAAGGGGCGCCTGGGTGGCTCGGTCGGTTGAGCGTCCGACTTCGGCTCAGGTCATGGTCTCACGGTCTGTGGGTTCGTGCCCCGCGTCGGGCTCTGGGCTGACGGCTCGGAGCCTGGGGCCTGCTTCCGATTCTGTGTCTCCCTCTCTCTCTGCCCCTCCCTTGCTCATGCTCTGTCTCTCTCTGTCGCAAAAATAAATAAAAACATTAAAAAAAAATTTTAAATGAAGGATGAGAGGGTGCCGGGGTCTCCTGGAGGCAGCAGGTGACGTGACACAGTGGGAGACGCACGTGACCCACGGCCTCTGGTCGAGGGGACAGGGAGCATCACAGGTGTGCCACTCAGAGTTCAGGCTCCGGTGGTTGTGGGGACGGACTCGGGGCTGCGTGTGGTCAGGCCTTCCGACGCTAGAAGGAAGCAAGGACCCGGGTTTCCAGGCGGGTTCTGATGAGTCGGCACAGAGAAGCCACTAGAACGTAAGAGATGGTACCGGCCGGCGTGAGGCCGGGAGAGGAGGCAGGCAGATCAGCCCCTCCAGTGGCATCACAGAAGCCCCCGTCCCCGCCCCCGTCCAGACCCGGGCGAGGGGGCCTCGGCCGGCGGAGGGATGGTTTTGCACGAGTCCGCACGGGGAGCTGTGCCTCCAACTTTGTCTCCCCCTCAAGCAGACATTTTGGAATGTGAGGGAGTGGAAGAGACTTGTTTACAGAACGGCCCAGAGCATCTCTGAGTTCGAGGGTAAAAGGCAGTGCTTTCTGAGCTCCCGAGCTTCTCGGCGGTGAGCGGCTCACAGAGGCGGCACAGAGGCTCCAGGGCCCGGCACGCGGACGGACGGTGGAGCCGCCAGACTGGGTCCGTGCCCATAGAGATGCCTCCAGCCCTAGGGGGACCCCGTCCGCTGTCACCACCAACAAGCACATCCCATCTCTGGGGGCCGCTCTGCCTCTTGGCCCTTCGGTGCTCTCTACCTTTCAAAACAGGAAGTGACCGCTCGTCCGCGGTCCCACCACGGCCTTGGTTGGAAAATGCCTCGCAGCACAGCAGGCCAGTAGGAAACGCAACCAGATAATCTGCCTCATGCGGCCGGCCAAGATCGGGGGCACCTGTTCCCAGCTCAGACAAGATGCTGGACAGGCTGGGTCTCGGGGGCAACTGTGCCCTGGGGGCTGTCATAATGCTCTGCAGTCAGGCCCCCCAGGTCAGCTGCCTGGGGAGCTGGAAACACAGGAAAACGGAGGAATATCTGACTTCAAGGAGACGATGCACTGCTGGGGGGGGGGGGGGCAGTGCCCCGCGAGCCCCTCCCTGCTGACCTCCAGCATCCCAGTTCCAGGTCCTGCTCTGGGCCCCCGCTGGTTCTCTTGGGCTTTGTGCTGACTTCCCCAAAGTTCCTAGAGGGACCCCGTTCTCCTACTTCCTCATCTCTGCGGACTCCATTTCCCCTCCCGAAGCCCCTGCCTCCCCCTCCCTCACTGGGACCACAACTCCGACTTATGCCTTCTGCTTCACCTCAATGCACGCCATGTGCCTGGTGGCTCCCTTCCCTCACAGCCTGTCCGCGGCCCCGCCGGGATCCCCGCCGGGATCCCCCAGGACTCTGCTGCCCCCACCATCCCCTCCCACTGGGCCTTAAGCTCCCTGAGGGTTATGGCCCCCTTGGTGATTCCAGGGTCCAAAGGGGCACTCATCCCGCCACACCAGCAGCTCCAACCAGACGGCACTACGGGCAGCCCCCAGGGCTGAGACGCACACCCCAGCTGGGTTCACTGGCTCGCCAGGCAAGGAGCACCCTGAGGCCCTGAGGCACCTTGGAGGCAGTGGTGACTCAGCACCGGGACAGAGGAGCCACAAAGGGCTGGCGGCTGGCATCGACTCAGCAGCTCTCTGGTAACCGCATGTGCACCCCTGAGACAGAGCGGAGAGGCAAGTGCTCAGGGCTTTGGGAATGGGGGCTTTAAGGGCGGCAGCTGAAGGGTGTGAGGGGTTCCTTGTGGGGTGACAGAGTTCTGGAATTTATCAGGATGAATACTCTAAAAACCACTGGATTCTAGGTTTCAAATGGGCGAAACGTGTGGCATGCTGATGATCCCTTGACACGGTCGTTACAAAAGGAATGAACGAAGGGGCACCTGGGGGGCTCAGTCGGTTGGGCGTCCCACTCGGGCTCAGGTCATGATCTCGCCGTTCGTGAGTTCGAGCCCCGTGTCGGGCTCTGTGCTGACAGCTCGGGGCCTGGAGCCTGCCTCCGATTCTGGGTCTCCCTCTCTCTCTGCCCCTCCCCTACTCGTCTCTCTGTCTCTCAAAAATAAATAAAGATTTTTTAAAAAATTTCAGAAAGGAGTGAATGAAGAACAGAATCCCACGCCCTGTCACGGGTGGCCGTGGATGTGCCCCAGCGCCGTGCTGGCCTGGAACCCACCCGTGTTTAGAGCCCTAAGCGTGCTGCTTGCCAATGTGGGGCCTTGTCCTCCGGCCTCCTGGACCACTCTTCCCTCCTATAGACAGGGGTGATGAGCTGTACGTCTCTCAGAGGACACGGAGACACATAAATACAAGGTAACGGAAGTAAAGTGCTTGGCACAGCACCTGGGTCACTGTGCATTCTCAAGAAATAGTAAGAAAACCAACAAGAAGAAAGTGATTACTTCTGTCCCCTGCATGAGTCCGGTTGGAGCAAATGTCCCCGCTAATTCAGCGTTTGCTTCTCCCCTGTGCCGAGTGGTTCCGTCAGCACCTGGCTTCTGGGCAGGGGAGGGGGCTTCCTTCCCGGGGCAGGGGGTGGGGGGTGGGGGCGGCCCACTGTGCTTTCCTCCAGGCAGCGCTGAGGCCTCTCCAAAGATAAGCGCCCGCCTGCTTGCCCGCATCCTAATCTGTGGCAAGATTTCTGGCTCGCAGGCTGCAGCTCCCGGCTGTCAGGGGGAGCGAGCGCCGCCACAAGATTAATGAAGGAGAAGGAAACGTAATAATGCACGGCCAGCCCGCCAAACTGCATAAATCTCTCTGGAGATCGCGCAGGGGACGGATTCCTCCCTTGCTGGGCCTTGAGAAAGGGCACCCTCCAGGTTAAATGGGGTCTGGGAAACGGCGCAGACATTAAATCACAGCTCACCTGCGCACACAGGAGCCGGTGGTCGGTAACAAGGGGAAAGCCACCAGTCTGCAGACAGGGTGATGGATGGAGACACTGGCACGGGCTTGGGTTCAAATGTAGGCCTGCCTCTCACTAGCTCTGAGACACTGGGCCAGTTTCTCAGTTTCTCTTGGCTTCAGTATCTTTGTAAAATGGGGATCAAGAGGGAATCCCCCGCCCCCGCCATGGCGGTCTTGTGGGGACTGGCCACGTCGCCATGGGCTCAGGATCCCTGGAAGGGCTGCTGTTGTTGCCATGCATCTGTTCTGCACCGTCTCCCTTAAGCCGCACATCCTCAAGAGAGAGGAATGATCAGTCCCACTTTACAGGTGTGTAAACAGAGGCCCAGAACATGGCCTCACTCCTCCCAAGTCCCACAGCGAGCAGCGCCTGGGCCTCACCGCACTGCCTTCTGGCAGCCTGAACTACCAACTCCAAACCCTGCGGTCCCTCTCTGTGACTTCTTACATTCTGACCCGGGGCCTCCCACAAGGCCTGCGTGCTGCCATTTGTCAGGACCACCTCCCGAACCGGCCGCGGCAAGAACAAACGTCCCCCTCCCGCCCTCCCGTTGTCCCCACAGCGCGCCACATTCAAGTGGCCTCAGATCTGGTCCAGCGGGGGACTGTCCTCCTTTGTTCCTCTTCCTGTCCGGCCCTCCGGCCACCGCCCCTCTTTACCGGACACGTGAAACACCCTCTCGGCCCTGCCCAGGGTCCGCACAGCGTATGGGAAGCTCAGAGGTCGGTAACCTGAGCTAGACACCCACTGTTGCTGAGAAGGGGGGACCCCTTAATGGTTCTAGCAGATGCTGTGGGCGGGGAGGGGCCACAGGCGGCCCCCAACTGCCCACCCGGAGATAACCCCTGACCCCTGCCTCTCTCAATGGGTGAGTCAAAAAGTCCGAGCACTGGGGAGGCCAATAAATCCTTGGGTGTCGGCCTCCCAGGATTCCGGCCTCCTGCCTGGGAGAAGGTGTCTGACTTTCCTAAAAGAACTCTCTTGCTAAACCCACAGGAATCTGCTCAGGCCCTGCTGGGACCGAGGGCCGCCAGGCTCCGGTGCGGGTTCTAGAACGGTGGTGCTGCACAATCCATCTGGGGGCATGCATCTCGGCACCACGGCTGAGCAACGCCACGGGCGGAGACCCCTGGCACAAGCGACAAGGGTCGCTTATGGTTCAAGACAGCAGCCAAGCAGATAGCAGGATGGAGCCTTCGTTTTTCTTTTTAAGGCCACATATTCACATGGTTAGAAACTCCAGGCACATTAAGGAACCTACTGCCTCCCGCCTTTCCCCACAGCCACCTTCCCAGGGGCGCTGGTATCCGCAGAGCTGTTAGGCACATGAGCATATAATCGTACGCGGGTGCGTCCGTGAGTGCTCGTGCTATCCACGCAAGCGCACACATGCAAAGTCACTCGAGAACAGGCCCCCTTCTCCACCAGCGGAAGCACATCACACGCCATTTGCACCTTGCTGTTTTTTGTTAATCTCTCTTGGCGCTCATTCTGTGTTGTTACACGAGGAGCACTTAGGTTCTTTTTTATGGCCGTGTACTATTTCCTCAAACGGCCCCCTACTGATAGGCCCTTAAGGACACACGTCACCTTTCCGTGGATTCACTTATTAGGCATCCCCACCGTGGCCATCTGGGACTCCCAGTCACTCTCAGGGCCTGTCCCTCCTTTTTCCCGCTCACGGTCCCTGTGCTGCCTTTTCCGCGGTCCAGCTCTGGCCTGAGGCTCCGTGTGGCTGGGTGACACCCCAGGTCCCGCTGAGAAGCAGTCCTCTTGCTGACCTGACCTGTCACACACACAGCATAGCTTCTCTTGTATGTCTGACGGGAACACAGCAGGTGCCGGATCGTGCTCGGTGACGGGAGGGTGGGGAAAGTCAGTCCACCGTGGACCGCAAAGCGCGTTTAGGTTTGCCCGAGGGCACTGCACACGGAGGAACAGGAGGGGCTCAAGGGAGGACTGGGGGCCTAAAGACGTGGGTGGGCAGCCTGACCCTGTTTATTAGCTGCGTGACCTGGGCCTCCTTCTCCCACCGCCTCCGGGCCAGCGCAAAAGCACACACAGCAGGAGGAGCCAGAGCCCCCGCCATCCGCTCCTCAGCGGGAAAGTCAGTGCCGCCCGGGGCCACACCCAAGCCCCACTTCCTAGAGTCAGGCGCCCCCGGGCAGATCCCTTTCCTCCCGGCCTCACTTCGGGGGCAAACTGTAGCAACAGTACCCCCCCCCCCCCCCCCCAGAGCCCACGGCTCAAGACGTCTTCGCTGTTACCGCGGTCACTGACCTCGTGGTGTGGGTGGCTGTTCTCTCGACCCGCAGGGCTCCCCTGTGCACGTGGCCCCACACACCGTGGCGCGAATGTTCGCAGCCCGCAGCAGCCGCCCGGCTCGCAGGCCCAGGGCAGAGGCGGGGCTTACCACTTCATCATTCCCTCCAGGTGCTCCCGGCCTGCTTCCTCTCCCCGTCCTCACCTGTGTCCTCGCACACGCACGAGGACTTTGCTGGGCAGGCCTGCCTGGAGGCGGGGGATTGCACCAGATGACCTTGTGACCTCTCTCCCACCCCTCGCTCCGGGATTCAGGATCACCCAGCGTGCACTCGGGCCAGTGAAATCGGCTCCTCCTTCCGGAAATGCGAGCTTATCCAGCAGTCTTACCGCTCCCCAGGGCGGTCTCAGATAAGGCTCGCCCGGGCTTTCCCCCCAGGGCTTGTGGAAATCTCTGGGTCTGTCTGACATCAGCTTGTGTTCTCCCAGGTCCCACCAATGACCTTCTGCCGACCTGTGGAGGCCGGTGAGAGAAAACGTCATCCTTTGCCCTAACCCACTGAACCCTCAAGAACGAGGAAGTGACAGAGGCCAGCGTGGCCTTTCCGGAAAGGCCTCGGCCCCCCGCCACCGCCGTGGCCGAGAGACAGCACCCATGCCCGGCCGCGCAGCCGGGAGCCCCGGGCAGCCCCTCGCCCTGGAGATGGAGTGAGGTCTTCCTGAGGGGCTTTCTCGTGCGAGGCCCGGAAGAACGAGCAGGAAGGCAGGGGGGCGGCCGATAGGACAGCCAGAGGAAGAGGAGGAAATGGCCAGCGGAGTCTAGACGCGTTATCTTGCCCCCCGTGCGGGCACCAGCCCCACACTCATCCATCGTCCCTGGGACCGACTTCCTGCCTCAGGATTTACGCCAATGACTTCACCCTCTTGCTATCTCGACTGTCCCGCTGCTGCCCGCTCGGGGCTCTCAGGAATTAGGGGCCAGATAACAAGTCTAGACAGCTCAGAAGTTTTAAATGGATTGTTCCCTGGGGGAAGGAGGATGGCTAGTAACGCGGGTCAAGACCGAAGAGCTGCAAAGTGGCCCTCGGTGCGTTCTCAGCCAAAAGCCAAGCCGTGGTGAGCGACGCGGCGCACGGAAGGAAGGAAGCCCGATCGAAACCCCTTCCACCTGGCCACCACCCTGGAGCCTGAGTTCAAACACCAAGTGTCTCACGTGAGACTCTCACCGGTGCCCCGGCCTCGCAGCTGGCCTACAGGCACACCTGCACCCGCCCACTGGGCTGTGCCCTCGTGAGTCCCGCTACCTCGCAGGTCACGTGGCAGCCGCCCCGGCCTCCTCCTCGCACCCCGTTGTGGCGGAACCGTGGACGTCCTACTCCCAGGGCCTCAGAACGTGACCTTATTTGGAAGTAGGATCCTTGAAGATGTTATGAGCGACGATGAAGTCATCCTGGCACGGGCCTCCCATCCAACACGACCGTGTCCTTATAAAAGGGGGAAGTGAGCACATAAACACACACACAGGAAGAGCACCGTGTGGAGACACAGGCAGGCTCAGGGTGATACGTCCACCGGCCGAGGAACGTCGAAGATGCCAACAAACCACCGAGAGCGGGGGGAGAGGCCCGGGGTCTCGGACTTCTGACCTCCAGGCTGGGGGACAGTAAATCCTTGTTGAGACCCCGGCCCTGGCGTACTTTGTTAGAGCAGCCACCGCAGGCTACACAGCCCATGTTCCCCAAGGACGGGGCCACGAGGATGAGTGCCTGAGACCCTCAGATAAGAGGCCTCCCCCAAATGCTAACGAGACCACCCCCCACCCCCGGTGCTCTTTAGCAGAGCCTCAGATGTCGGCAACCCAGGGCTCCTCTGCAGTCTTCGAAGTCACAAAGCTGTGGGGCCAGCAGCTGCAGCTGGGGGGTATGCAGTGGCTCCGTGGGGACACGGGGACTTTTTTCCCAGCTCAAACCACGGCTGGAGCGTTGCCGTCGGCGTCCTGCCTACCCTGGGCAGGGCAGGCACTGCTGGAACACAGCGAGTCCCCAGCAAGCACCAGAGCTTTCTCCACTGTGGGCAACGGCGTGGCTGGCTCACGCGGGCAGGCCACACGTGCCGGGGGCTGCCGTCCTCGGGAGTGGCCCTCGGCCAGTGACGCGAGAGCTGGCGGGCAACGTTCCAGCTCCCGGAAAAACTGAGGCTGATCCACACAGCCCCCAGAGTCCCCAGAGGAAGTGAGCCCAGAGCGGTCACCCTGAACTGGCCCCTTCTCTTTCCGTCTGCTCCACCACCTCCCCCCCGTGCCTCCTGAGGTCCCCTCCCCCGGGGACCCCTCGCACTCACGCTTGACACCAGCCTGCGTGGGGTCCGGACGGAGACACTGGGAGGTCAGAGCTGGCAGCGCAGAGAGAGCAGGACGAGGACATCCGTCCAGGCAGCACGCTGCATGGACAGCTCTGCATGCACTGACTTCCTTCGGTTTCTCAACAGAATATCTGCCCCCAAATTAAAACCAGTGTGATCGCTGTCACAGCCAGCAACGGCTACTTGTGTTCGATACCCATCCCCCTTCTTAGGTGGCAATACTGACTGTAACTAGATACGTGACGGTCCTCCGCATCTCACACTCCACCCTTACTAAAAGTGCAAGGTCCCCGGTGCACGTGACTCTGTGTCTCCATTCTGGCCGGTGCGGTGGGAGTGAACACGATGTCCAGCTCCAGAGCCTGCTGCCTCTCCCCTGCCTCTATCCTGCCGTCAGGAGGCAGATGTGACAAAGGGAGCACCTCTGCATTTCCCCCCTTCCCCCGCTTCTCCCTCTCTCTCCTCCTGCTCTCCCTCTCCCTCCTCCTGCTCTTCCTCTCCCTCCTCCCCCTCCTCCCCCTCCTCCCCCTCTTCCCCTTCCTCCCCCTCCCCCCTTCCTTCCTTCCTCTTCCTCCCCTT
>NW_026057589.1:23408021-23458959 GCF_023721935.1 Panthera uncia
CCCCCCACCCCCCCCCCCCCCCACGTATTAGCACATGACCCTGTTAGCAAAACAGAAACGAGGAAAGGGAAGAGGGTGATATATACAGACAGATATACAGTGTGAACATCTCTCTGCTGGAGGAGGGAGAGCAGGGTCTCGAGGGCACGAACAGGCAAAGTCCACGCTGGGTGGGGAACACAGAGGCCACGGCCAGGAGGCCGGTCAGCTCAGCTGCAGGGGCAGACTCACGATGTTGGCAGAAAGCAAAGAGGAGAGTCCGAGCTGGTTTTCAGCAGATGGCAGCTGCCTGGCTTACGGGTGAGGACCACGCAGCTCTGCCCAAAGATGGGGTGAAGGACAAGTGGCTGAAAGGTAGTGTCGTGAGGGTGCGAACGGCATTGCCAGTCACGAGATTCACTCACTCACTCGCTCGTGCGACACGTCGTAAGCAAGCACCTACTACATGCTGCGGGGAGAACTCTACGGGCAAGGAAGATCCGACGCCTGCCCTTGTAGAAGCTACATTCTCGAAAAACACACAGAGGGTCAGCAATTGTGGTAAGCGACCTGAGGAAAAAGCAGGTGCTGTGATGAACGTCAGGGGCCCCTGACCTGGCCAGTGAGTCAGGGAAGGCTTCCTGGAGGAAGTGCCATTAACCAGGGAAAGAGAGGGAAGAAGGGCACCCCGCAAAGAGCAGGGGGTGGGGCGTGAGCTCGGAGAGGGTGGGGCCAAGAGGCGGCGATGTGGGCCGTGAGCCAGGCGGGGAGCTCCGCGCTGAGCACAAGGGCCACCGGCTAGGGAGCACGGGGCAGACTTGCGCCCAGGCGACGGGCGTCCGCGTTGGGGCTGCAAGTGGCCCGCCTTTAAACGGGGAGGCTGGCCAGGCGCACACCAGACCCGGAGGCCATGGTAGCGTCCTCCCATGTTGTCTGAAGAGTATGGCGGTGGCAGGCTCAGCCTCGCATGGTGAACGGAACCTTTCCTGGGACGTGGGCCGGAAGGGACGACAGACGGAGCAGGAAGACCGGCTGGAAGACGGGGTGAGCACACACGTTCGCTGAAACCCACGGAAATTTCCATTTCCGTGAAAACGTACGTTCACACAAAATCCTGTCCGTGAATGTTCACAGCGGCTTTATTTATCACGTGAAAGCTGGAAACAACCGCTGATGAGCAGCCAAACAAGTCACGGACCACTGCACCAGGGGGCCCACGGTACGGCCGCCCCAGGACAGCCACGCCGAGTGGGGCAAGCCCGGCTGACGAGGCTCCACGCTGTATGACCCCACTCGGCGCTCCCGACACGACAAAATGGCAGAGTCGGAGGGCAGATTCGTGGCTGGCCGGGTCGCAGGTGGGTGGCCGCGGCCACAGAAAGGAGGCAGCAGGGATCCCCGTGACGGGTGGTTGTGGCCACACGAATGTACCCACGTGATCAACATGCATTGGACAGAATACACAGACGCGTGCGTGCGTGTGAACGGCCTCGGTGTCCATTCCTGTCTGTGCCGTGGCGCTAGTGACGTGCGTGCCCCCAGGCGAGACCGGGTGATGGGACGGAGACGTCCCTGTGCTGTTTCTTACAGCTGCATGCACACCCGCCCATTCTTTCAAAGCAAGAAGGTCTTCAATAAAAGTGAATTGAATGTCACAAAAACGAATCATTAATTAATCAAATTCAAGGCAGTTGGGTCACCGGGTGGGAGACGGTGGAGCCCCGGTGCGGGTGGCTGCGGAAGAGACGGGGACCCGCGGTGGTCCCCGGAAAGCAGTGACCAGCCGCTGTGAGGACCTTAGCCTCCATCCAGAGCAAGGACGGGGAAGGCAGGGCCCCTGCACCGCGGCTGCTGTCAGCATCCCTGGCGGGAGAAGCCCTCACCGGCCTTGCGTGGGCTCAACACTGGCATTTTTTAAGAGCTCTGCAGATGGTGTCACGGGGGCAGCCGGGGGCAGGAGAAGCCCATGTTTCCAGCCGGGTCTCGTTCTTGGAGGGCTGGAAAGGGGACTGTTCCCTCAAGCCAAAGGAATTCAAGGGCCCAGGGAAAACGTCCGTGCCTGCAGAGATGTGGCTAGACTTTGGCACGGGCCCTTCCACAAATTCTTTGTGTTTTGCCCATTCCCCCCGTCATTTTCTCGAGGCAAAAATAAATACCGACATCCCCGTTTGTGTCAAAGTGACGGGTGTGTACTCCGTCAGCGTGAAAAGTTATGCCCCGAAGCCGAGCTAGACAACCGAACAAAACCTCCCTGTCAGTGAGTGGATGTGTCCAATATTTCAAGCAAAACGGTTTAAAGCTATTTTTGTAATGTGACTCTAAGTGGATAATGTAAGGCTACGGCAAAGCCCGGCGAATGAATACATTTTTGTTTGCAGTTTGAAAATCAATAGCAGACGTGCAAATCCTGTGAGCATTCGTGCACAAGACAATCTGTGTCATTGAAGCAAGGCCCGGCGGCCCGGGGAGCAGGGACAGACTTCTGGCCCACGCCAGCCTTGGGAACGGAGGGCTGGTCTCTCCACCAACCGTTGCCAATGGCCACTTTCGTGCGTGCAAATGTCCCTGGGTTCTAATGCTCGCTCCGAATCTAAATTTGGGGTGTTGGGTTCAGCGCCAGGGAAAGCGTAAGCCACCTGGGGTGAAGGTCTATATCCATGTGGCCTCCACGGGCACCCACACATTTTCATGAGAAATGCCTCCTCGCACGGGTGTTCCCTTTGTGGGGAGACGGTTTCCCTCCTGGGCATCGGGGCAGCCCAGCGCTGAGCTCTGAAGCCCCCGGATCTCTTGCTAGAAGACTCTTCCTAATTGAGCGGCCCTTAGGCTGGGTCCACTTCCGGCTTTTAGTGGCTCTGTGGGCCCACTTGATTTGGATGCAGGAGTCCATTTCCATTCCCTGGGGCCAAAGTCGCTCAGCTTCACGGCTGCTCACAGGAATCCCTACTCCAGATTCTGAGCCTTGCTGTCCTGAGCTGGCCCACCCCACCCTGCCAGCCTACACACAGCACCCAGTCGCCCTGCTCTTTGGGCTTCAAAATATATTTTTTCCGTATTACAAAAGAGATGCACTCTCCTTGAAGAACGATGGGAAAGTCCAGATAACACTGTGATATCCAGATTCCAGACCCTGATGCCAAAACTCAAGCCTGATGGTATCTACCGCCTCCCGCGACCCAGACACCTGGCACCCGCAGCACCGAGGCAAATCGCAGATCTCCGTGCCGCCCGTGGGTCTCCACATCCTCCGGTCCTCATCCGGCACCGGACACCTAATAGCTGTTCTATTAAGTCTGCACAGTAAATAAATGGGTGTTTCCAAACTGGCCATCTGGCATTGCACAGATAAGACCGCTTATCTGCTGATAAAGAGAAATAGAGAAATGGGACCCGGGAGGCAAATGGGGCCCGTTAACTTATTCTCATTCTGCATCCATCCCGTTTGAATAACAGCTAATATTTAGTGCGTGCCCTCCTGCTGGGGCCCCCGAAGGCACATGTGGGGACACAGGAGACAAAATCTGGAGGCAGGTCAGGGGAGCTATTTTGGAGGTGAGTTCAGGAAGCACCGCGAGGGGAGCAGGTGGAGGAGGCTGGGAACAGAGGAGGCTGGCCCCCGGGGGCTTTCATGGAGAGGTCACGGCTGGGGTAGTCGGGGTGGACCCTGTTGGGACCCCCATGGAGCCAAGGGGAGACACGTGGGACTCTCTTCCTGCAGGACAGGAGCTGGCCGTATGCTACCCGCTCCCATCTGTCACTGGTGAGGGGCTGCTCTGGGGGCACCGACTCCCTGCACGGACCCAACTTGGAACCAAGAACCCTCCCGGGTGGAGAGTAGCTGGTGCTTAAGGGGGAAAGCTGTGACGGTGCAGCAGACTCATCCACCCTAGGGTTAGGCGACCTCTGGAGAGACAGAGAGGGTGATGTAACAGGTTTGCTATGCGCATCTGTTCGGGGCCAGTTCTCTGCTAGGAACTGTGCGTGCACTTCATCTTGACCATGCCCATCTAGGAGGAGTGTGACCTCACTGCCACCCCCACCTCAGATACGAGACACTGAGACACGGGTGGCAGAGGGCTTCGCCCACGGTCCTGTCGAGCGGGGGTAGACGGCACACCTAAGCCCACTTTTGTCTGATTCCAAGTCCCACGACCTCCTCCGGGACACAGGGCGCCTCCCGGGGGAGAGGCCCGGATGGCACCTCACTGGGCGGGCAGGGAAGGTGCCAGCAACAGGGAAACGCTGAGTCACGGCACCTGAGTTCTGCTGACCTGATCTGTCCCAACACTTTCAGGAAAAACAATACACCCTCTTTGATCGACGTCCAGGGCCACGACGGGCTCAGGTTCAAAATCAACACATTCCCAACGTGTGGAAGCCCTTGGGTTCTGGGAAAGTGGGAGAAAAGGGCTTTTCTTCCTGGAGTTTATTTCAGATTTCCCCTCCCATGTTGCCCAAGTGTCCTTGAGGGAAGCCACATGGCAGCAGGCGCCCAGCACGCCCATTCAGGACACAACATTCCAGGAGAACCCTTGATGAGAGACAGGGTCTGCAGCAGGACCTCAGCTGCCCCATTTGCAGACCGGGCTGGGCACACTGTCACACTGGAAGCTGTCACCGAGACCGGCTGCGGTCACACACCAGTGACCCGAGGCACAGAGTCCGCATCTCACCCCTACCACCACCACACAGACACGGACAAGAGTTAGCCCGAAACATCAAGGGCGCGCCCGAGTGTGGAGAGAAGGGCTCGGACGCAAAAGAGCAAGAGGCAGAAGGAGCCACGACAGGGCAGGTGTTCCTGGGGCCACACCAGTGAACTGTGGCCACAGCAATACCCAGCGATCGCGGTCCAACCCTTAGGGCCCACAGCTTCCCTTGGAGCCCCTGAACAGAGTCTTGGGGCCCGGACAGGACCTTGGGCGTCCTCCACACAATACCCTCCTCTCTGCGCTCAAGCCATGTGCAGATGGGGAAACTGAGGCACAGAGCAGTTAGGGGGCGTTCCTGAATCCACAGGGTGATCAGAAAGCCCCTTAAACCAGGTGGACCCAGGTCTTTCTCCCTGGGGCTGACGGCCCCTGGGACCTCTCTAACACGAGTCAGAAAGGAAAGTTCACACAGGGAAGCAACCCTGATTTTTTGCTTCATTTCTGATGAAAAGGATTTCATATAGGAAGTTGGGAGGTGAATGCATATGCACAATAAACACACATGCACTCTCTCTGGGAGGCAAGAGGCCAGCTCTAATGATAATACATTTCCTGAGAACTTTCCACTTGCTCTGAAACACTTCTAATTATGTCTGGAGTCCTTCCTTCCTAACCCACAGGATGAGCTGGAATACGCAGCTCAGGAGTCTTATCTTGCGCACGGCAGCCCAGACTTGCGCCCGGGGCTCAGGACTCAGAGCAGGAGGGGAGCCCCAGCCCCCCGCAGGTGACGTGGCCGGTTATCCTCCTGGGCAGCCCTCGCCCAGCTGTAAAGGGGAGACGGCAAGACCTGTGTCCACACGAGGGGGCCCCGGAAGGGCTCGGCGACACGGTGAGTGAGGACCCCCGCTGCCCGCCGGTGGTCCCGGGAGCGCCCGCTCCTCTTGCTGTGGTTCTGGAGAGGGTAGGCAACCAGGCGGCTCCCCCACCATTTTCCTGACTGTTACGAGGCCGTGACGATCTTCCAAGGAACTCTCGGGAAGAGCTTCTCTTTCTCTTCCTCAAAGCCAAACGTTTCTTCGAGAACATACAGGCGTTTCGGCCAGCGTGCCCCCAACCATCTCACGGGGCGTCTGGCGGTTCCCAGACTGAAATGGAACTTGTCTCGCTTTACATAAATGATATTATAATCAATCATAAATACAGGATGCCTATGTTTTCCATGTAAAACAGGAGGTGGTGCTGGAGTCAGGGACAGCAGTGACCGAGCACAAGAACTCAGGGACAGGAAAGCCACCCAGCCTTGTCCCTTAGCCTGGAGTCAGGCCTCCGCGGTCTGGAGTTGTCAGCCCAGCCCTGACACCCGGACCTGGCCTCTCCAAGCTCTCCTGATCTGGCACATAGGGGCAAGGCCCTCGCCGTGAGGTGACCGGCGGCCACAGAAGCTCCACAGAGCTTGCCCGAGCGTGGCTCCCGCACAGATAGCCTGTGCTGTGCGTGCCCTGGCTCATTCATGCCTTCAGTAACTCTAGCAAGGGTGACTCTGTCAGTCCCTGGGGACAGATGAGGAAACCAAGACTGGGAGAGGCAAAGTCTCTCGTCCAAAGTCCTGGGACTAAGGACAGAAGATTCTGGAATCCTGTGTCTTAAAGGCCCCGTATGCATGTCAGCGTGCACCCCCCCTCCCCCCCCCAATGAGCTAGCCACAGAGTCAGGGCTCCGTTTCTTTGCTCCTTTCAATCCGCAAATGCAGGTCCCAACACACATCCACACTGGTGTGCTTTCTCCTCCCCCTTTCCCTGCCGGCCCCAGCCGCAGCTGATCACCTGACCACCCCGTGACAACGTGTGGGGAGATGTGTGGGGAAAAGGTGTCCCCACCTTTTCGGACACAGCCCTGACCCTCTCACATTCTCCTAAGATGGGGGTCTGTGCTCTCCGCTTGTGGGTGGGGTTGGTCCTCAGCATATGGCAGCCCTGGTGGCTTTCCCACCTCACCAAACTGGGGCCTCCTGTTCCAAGACTCATTTCTCTGCACCTCAGTGACCACAGCAACCCCAGGGTCTAGGACTGAGCCTGGCACGAGGCCAGCACGTACTATAGGAGCATGTGGGCTCGGGCACCAGACAGACCCACAGTCACTACCTGGCCACCTACTGGTGGTGTCTCCCAGGTGGCCTCACTTCATTCCTCCAAGCCTGTTTCCTCATCTTTAAAATGGGAAATATCATCACGCGTACTGGGGAATTAAATAGAACGTATAGGGCACTTAGCACTATGCCTGGGTGATAGCAAACACTCAAGAAAGGACACTGATCATCATCACCATCATCACCATCATCATCACCATCACCATCATCATCACCATCACCATCACCATCATTTCTTCTGTAGATGCTTTGCCGAAAGACTTAGTCTCACGGCAGCCACTGCAGCCTCAGTTTAGGGCCAGTCGTGAAGCAACCCAAAGCACATCTGAAATCTGGCTTCCCCAGCTTCACGAGCCTGTTCAACTTTGCTAACTCACTTGGACAATAGCACGAGGAGGCCCAGAGTCAGGCCCAGAGACAGGCCCAGAGACAGGCCTCCAGACAGGAGGCCCAGAGAACAGCCAGCACCCTGTGTGCTCCCATTCCTCGGGGTCCCGCCATGCAGTCTGGGGCAGGTGGGTGGATTTTAGCAACACCACCCTTTCCCCGTCTCCACAATGAGGATCCCCAACCGGCCAGCTGAGCCAGGGTGTGGTAAGAATTACTCACTTTGCGGCCTCCTCTAAGACCCGCGCCAGGAAGTGAAGAAGTCACTACGGAGGCTCCTGTCCAGAAATGGAACATTTTCTTCCCACTTGTGAGCTCAGTGTGTCCTCAACCAGGATGAGAACCCGCGCCAGCCAACAGGCTGTGCCAGGGTGTCAGGACCGTTTAGATCCCAAGCATGGGGATGGGAGGCAGGGATATACCCACATTTCCGATGACCGGTGGTCATTGCTGAATGTCTCCATTGCGGCAGCAGCTAGAGATTTTCTAATCCCTGAAGAATGTTTATGACGGGAGAGATGCCCTCAACCTGTTTGCCTTCCCTCCAAAAGCCACCTTCAGCATGGAACTTATGTCATTCTTGGCAGAGGACGTGGCAAGTTTTTACGAGTGGTGCCTGCCCAAGGAAGTGGTTGTTATACCTGTTTCTCTGAAAAGGGACCCAAGCCCAGATAAGCCAAGCTCCACTCGAGAGCTGGACGATGTTCGCCGGAGCACTCGGGCCTTGATCTGACCTCTGCTTGAATCCGGTTTTTTGAAATATGTAATGGTTGACACTTGTTGAGGGTGTGCTCGGGGCCAAGCCTTTGGCTAACGGCTTCATACACATTACCAGGTTTGCTCTTCGTAACAACCCAGTAAGTTAAAATGTTCAACGTGCGGATGAGGAAAGCAAGACCAAGAGAAGTTCCATAATTCACCCGAGGTCACTCAGCTAATGAGAGGAAGGTAGGATTCAAGGCCGGGAAATCTCTCCCCAGAACCCCCATCACTGGTCACCACAATCTTTGGTCTGGGCTGGTCTGGGACTGTCCCCACCCACCTCCCACGGCTTTGTACGTCAGGGCACTACATTTCCCAGCTCCATCTGGGCAAGCTCAGCCAACAACGGGAGGCATTGGCAGACAAGTGCAGGGAGGGAGGAGGGGAAAGGTGGGGGCACTGCTCCTTCCCTCTCTCCACGCGTCTCCTCCACGGCTCTAGCTCCTGTGGGAATGCGCCTCCCTCCGTGGTCCCTGCTCCCACCGTAGAGGACCACCGAGGTGCCAGCCTCCACCGGGTGGCCGTGGCTCCTGGGTTCCGTGCCCCTCCGGCCCCAGGAGTGCTGCTGCTTCTCTACTCTTGCTAACCCTCGTGGCTCCCCACGACCCCCACTTGATGTTTGCACACGCTCACCACCTATAAAACCACATCTCTGTACCCAGAGTGGCTCCTGTTGTGCAGAAGGGACACAGTGCTCAGGGGAAAAACGGGTGGTAGAGAATGTGGACCTGGGTGAGTGCAAACCGCCTCCTTGGCATCATCTCACCGCGTGCCTCACAGACATCCGTCGGCTCACCGCACCCTTGCAACAGAACCTCGAGGGCAGGCACTCTCTTTGGCCATGCTTTACGGAGGGGGAAAGTCAACTCGGTAGGTCTAAGCAACTTGCCCAATTGAGAGAGAGCAGAGACTCAAACCTCACTCTTCTTGGTGACAAATCCGGAGCTCTTGCCCCCGTGCCCTGCTGCGGCCCCAAATCCCCGGCCTGCCAGCTCCCTTCTGCTGCCTCCCAGGAGGGCATGAGCTGTCTGTGCTCCCCCACCTGACAAAAGCCAGCCCCGACTGCTATTCTGGGCCACCTTCTGTCGCCTGGGATTCTGACCGCTTTTGCACTCCTGGGCCTTTCATGGCCGCACGGTGAGGCCGGAGCCTGACGCCCTGCTCTGGCAGGCCCAGATTTATGGCTTTGTTATTACTGTGTTTTGGAGTTTTTACAGCCCCACGCTCCCTGGAGAATCCCAGCGCGTTCTCTAGGACGTATCAGTCAGACGGCGGAGGAAATATCCAAAATGCTGGGAACATCCTGTGTCATAGCGTCCCCCCCTCCCCACCGGCCCCCAGGTACCGGCGGCCTTTTGTTTGCAGCCAGAGGGAGGAGGAAACTGATAAAGGGCAGGAGCTGGGGGTGGGGGGGGCGGCAGCCGGCACCTCTGGTGCCCCGGTTTGTCCTTCCCCGTGACAATGTCCCCAGCTTCCTGACCACAACAGTCATCACCGTGGGCCCTCTGACGTGCAGCCAGGGCCCGGGCTGGAGCGAGCCCCTCTTAATTAGCCCGCACTCGCTCAGGACAGATTGCTGACTTCGCAAGGAGCCTGTGCGCTCGCCAGCAGGGTCCGGCGGAGTTTTGCCCACGTAGGAAACAAGGCCCCATTGTCCCGCTGCTGACCCTCCCCCGCTGCCCGCCTCTCTCCCAGAATCCTCCGGGCGGTGGCTCGCTCGGAGAATTTAGGCCTAAATTCCAATGGGGGACGTGTGGGAGGGGAGAAATGAGCCGGGCCAGCAGGAACAAGGCAGCAAAGAGGACAGCACTGCCTAGGATTGCAGTTTGGGCCTATTTTTAAAAAATACACACACCTAAAAATAACAAAATAAATAACGAAATGATGAGATACAGAAAGGTCTGGAACAATACAGCTACACTGTGGGAGGCTAGTTTTCTCTGATCAGTAGGGTCAGTTCATTTTTTTTTTCCTTTAGACTGTTCTATACTATCAAAACGAGAATTTCTTAATGAGCATCTATCACGTTTTTATAGAAAAAATAGTTGCTTTGATTTCAGAAACGTAACACTGATTATTTCCTTAATTCGAGCCCCTGACGCCAGGGGGAAAAGGTGTTCCGGAGGCGTGTGCGTGGGCCGGTTTCTTGGTCCGAGCCCGTGCGCCAGCCCAGCCGCTGCCTGGTCCCCCACAGACGGAGGAATGGCCCTCACAGGCCCGCCCTGGGGCCCATCTCCCTCTGCAGCCCGGCACCGGGGAGCCCCCAGGCCAGGAGCGGCAGAGGAGGCCAGCCAGGTCAGCCCCGCACGCAGCAGGGGGCAAGGTGCTCCCAGGGACCCCCAGGCCAGGCCTCGCGGACAGCCCTGCGTCCGCCAGCCCACCCCCTGGGCTCCGTGGTCCCAGGCCGGCCCGGGGCGGGGGGTGGGCAGTGGATGGACAGGGACAGAGGCAGCAGGGCCTCCAGCTCCTAAGTAGAGGCCACCCAGAGACTGGGCCCCCATGTCCCACCCTGAGAAACAAATGTGACCTGTCCTCTGACCTCCAGCTGGCCCCCATCTCCCCTCTGACCCACCCCCAAACCCAGGCCGTCTGAGTGCTCCCTGCAGACAGCCGCGAGGCCACGCCCGGGCCTCCGAGTGCAGGGTTTGGGCCTCCCCAGTGTGGGCCGCTGCTAAAAACACACCGCTCTTGACGGGTGACATGTGGAGGGCTGTTTTCGGTGTTGGCAAAGCACAGTGGAGCCATTCATAATTCTAGCGTTAAGGGGCAGAAGAAATGGCCCCCTGTGGTGACAGATGTCCCCACGTCCAGACTGCCGTCTGACCGGGGCTCGGAGCTGCTGCATGGCATCTGTGACGCCGGGCTGCGCGCAGGCGGCCTCCCCGTGGGTGCAGTCCCGCCCTGGACAGCCCCCCGAAGACGCTCGGGCAGCGGGCAGCGAGCCCCAGGGCTCCGAGCGGAGGCACCTGCTCCACCTCACCCTGCTCACCCGACAGCCCCGGCACAAGGGACGGCCGTTCCCACCCCGCGGGGGGGACTGAAGCCACGCTTCCCGGTCCACGGGCTCGGCAACCACAGCCGTAAGGGCAGCTCATGGCGCCACTTGAATCCATAAGAGCCTCTGAGAAGGAAGGAAGGGAAGGAAGCTAGGAGCCCAACAGACATGAGGGATTTTCTGTTCCTCCTGCCATCGTGAGGGTTAGGAATTATTAGAACTCCCCTCCAGAGAGGAGACCCAGGGATGCCGAGCAGGCTGTCCGAGGGCACAACCGCCCGCAACTGCCAGGACGTGGACAGGCTCGTCTGATTGTGCCTCCCCCCTCAATAATGCAATCGTGCAGAGGAAGGAGAGGGAGAGGGTCCTTGCTGTGGGCCCATGAGCCAAAACGGCATCTACCCAGCCCTCCAAATTAAGCACGATACGGGTTAGAATACAGGATTCTGCTCCTAACAGCTCAACATTTTTTCTTCCATTGAACAATCGGGAAATATGCAGCTATAGGGAGGTCAGCGCGGATGGGTGGGTGGGTTGAGGGAGCCAGGGGTCCAAGTGGCCTCCTGCAACAGGGCGAAGCTAGAGTCCAGACGGGGGCCCTAGCCCCTCCCGCCATCCCGCTCCATCCGCGAGGAGCCCTTGCACACCCCCCTCGATAACTCCTGACGGGTGACCACGGAGCTCCCCTCGGCTTTGCTTGTACCGCCCTCATTGCCGTCGTCCGCGCCGTGAACGCCAGAGGCTCACGTGTTCAGGGAACGGGGTTTGAAAACCTTCCAGTAGGAAAGTGCAGACCTCTGAGGCCTCAGAGGTGACAGCAAAGCAGCCACAGGCGTCTCACGCTGGGACCAGGGACTCACAGCTTCGGCACGTGCATGACCCTTCCGGGTTTTCAGCGGTAGCGCTGGCGTGGCGGCCGTGGCCTCGGGCCTGTAACCCAGAGGGGTGGCATAGAGTCCTGCCAGGGCCCACACTCCCCTGGGAAAGTCACTGCAGGTCTCTGAGCTCCCGTTTCCCCTTCTGTGCAAGGAGGCGACTAGACGGACCGGAAGATGGTCCCTTCCGAGTAGAAAATCCAGCAGTTCTGTCGGTTTGGTTGAAGGTTTCTTGGCCCATAACAGACTCGAAAGAGGAGGCGAGTGGAGGGGACACGGCCAGCCGCAGGGACACAACCAAAAGCACCAGGGCACAGAAGCTGAGCTGGCGGCCCGTCTCCGTGCTGTCGTGTGGCCCTGAGCCAGCCCCGCAACGGGCCTCATCCTCTGTCTCCGCGTGAATCAGGGTAACGATGCCGACTTCCCAGAGGGGGCTGTGAGGGTGAGAGGTAACAGGCCAGAAATGCCAGCACAGCGGGCCCCTGGCCCCGAGCAAGTGCCCGAGTCTCGGAACACGATGGAAGAGTGGCATTCAGCCGTCACCAAACTTCACGCAGACGAGGGAACACCACGGGCCCTGGGGCTCTTAACACGCGGAGGAGAGACGCCAAGCCTCGTGTGACCCAGCCCCTCCCCGACCACCTGGATGCAGCAGGCAGTCAGCCCCCGCGAGCCCGTCTCCTCACCGGAACACCCAGGAGTGGGGCGGGACGTCAGCACCCACTGCAGCTGGCACCGGATGCAAACTCCTGGAACGTGGCGGCTCAGACTTCTATCTTCGCAGCACGAGCCGCCCGCACGCCCGCCCCTGGGGCCGCCCCTCCCTGGAGGACGGGTAGCCACGTGGGAAAGTCAGCTCAGCGAGGACGAGCCTGGCCCCGTGGCCCTCCTCCCTCCCGTGCACTGACCGACGACATCAGCCTGTTCTCGCCGGGCCTCTTCCCCACCATGGAAGGTCCCAGGCTCGTCCGCTGTGGAACGCCACAGAGACGAGGGCGTCTGTGTGCATTTGATGGGAGACCCTGTCCGAGGACGCCAATCTGTTGGCCCACCGCTCTGATAGGAAGCCGTGCCCGGACGCGAGGCGAGAACACAGAGACGCGTCCTGAAAGACTCGGCACGGCACGGCACGGCACGGTTCGTCGTGAAAACAAAAGCGGGAGGTGGGGGCTCGGAGGAGAAACCACGGCTCTGTGGGGTTTGCCGCGAACACCCAGAAACAACACACATTTGCAGTGTCGGTCCGAGGGCAACATTCTGGGTGACAAACGCTTTGCAACTCGTGATGGCGGTAAAGCACGCCCAGGGCAAAACACACCTGTCTAAGCCGCAGCCCAGTGACTGGGCCACCCAAGCGTGCACGTGATGCGCGCAGGTCACGTTCAGACACGCAGGGCGGAGGTGGCCCCGAGCCTCTTTGGCGTTAGTGTCACTCTCACGAATGTATTTTCATTCTCTGCCCCCACCAAGGTCTGCCCCTAATGGGGCCACGCCCCCCGCATGGTAGCGCGTGCCCTCATGCCTTCCCATGCATGCGGAAGACCACAGGCTGTGTCCCCAGCCCAACCAGGGCCCCCCAGGATCAGGACCACCCCCAGCCTGGCCTCGGTTCTGCTCTGCAGAGGCCAGCCGCCTTCCAAGAAGGGGACGTGGCCGTCCTGAGCCAGCCCGCCTGTCAGCCTGGCGGCAAACGGGAGCCACCCCTCGCCTGCTCTCTCCCATCGCGGAGGCCCAGCCGGGCGGGACGCGGGGAAGATTTATCAGCCCCTCAGCCCTGTTAAAAGCATTCTGTCAAAGAATTTGAAAAACGCGTCTCATATTCAGCGTTCGGAGACAGCTATTCCCTGTGAGAAGGGCGGTGGATGTAAAACACATCAGTCCTGGAGCGGCTGTCCAACAGCCGGGAGATCTGTCCTGACAGACGGAGGCCACGGAGGCCAGGTGGCCTGGCGGGGAGAGGGCTCCTGCCCAGCCCTGCGTCCCCCACGGGGCCAGGGGATGTGCGGGGGAGGGGGGGGGGCCAAGACGTGGCTCTGGGAAGAGGGTGGACAGAGCACCTAGAGGAGATGCAGCTGGGAAGAGGGAGGCGTGGGACGCAGCCTCAGAAACTCAGTCCTTGGTTTCCACCGTGAGCCACGGAAAAGGGGGCACGTGGCTGGCAGGAAGCGGCTTCCGGGGCCACCTTCGCTCCGAAAGCCGGTGCTAAGCAGGCAGTGGCCCTGCTGCCCTGGGGAGGACAGGCTCCCCATCCCGGTCTGTGCGCCCCGCCCTCGGGCAAGGGTTCCACAAGTGTGAGGGAGAGGGCTCTGAAACACACACGTGTGCAAAGCCTGCTGCGGGACTGCAGCCCGTCTCTCCTGAAAAGCCCCGGGGCCCCAGCCAGTCCCTCAGCCTGGGCCTCGCTCTGCTTGTCCCACTTCATCGTAGCCCAGACATCGCCTGCCCTGACAAGCCTCCCCCGTCACACACTCTACGGAGGTGCCCCCGACATCACAGCCGCGAATGTGTACATTTGTGCACACATGCAGGGGTGCACGTGAGCACAGGCACACACAGCCGTGTGTGCACGGAGACAGGCGTGTGCACACTCACGCACACACCACACTTCAGCGAGGTGACTGGGAGACAGGACTCTCCCGCCCTGCCACGTGACCTGGGGTAGCTGAGTTGACCTCTCTGTGCCTCGGTGTGCCCGTAAGTGAAGCAGTGAACGGTAACACTGTCCACTTGCTACGACTGTTGGGAAGGGTGTTGGATGAGGTGGCGGGGGACAGGACCTCGCGGAGCTAGGACACCGTGAGAGGCAGTTGCCAGCACCCCTGTGGCAACGGTCTCCCAAATGACCGTCGCTGCTCATTCGTGTTCCCCTCAACTGCCTCCCTCCCTGGCAGGTAGGGCCCCGGGGGCAGTCTGGCCCGTAGTGCCGGGCAGAGCGCACTGGGGGGAGAGGCGCCGGATGAAGGGTCCCCTCAGCCACCTCCCCTGGAGCCCGGCGACACCTGCTGGCGTGGAGGCCGGAGGCAGCTCTCCACGCAGGCAGGTGCGAGCGGCCCCCTGCGCACCAGGCACGGGCCAGCCCAAGTCCTCATTTCATCCTTGCATCCAGACTGCCAGGGGGGCCCTCTGATGGCCACGTTGCAGACAGAGAGGAACGGAAGCCCAGAGAGGGGGCGTAAACTAGACAAAGCACCACAGCGGAAAGCAGCAATGACTGTCTTGCAGCCCGACGTGTTCTTCCTGCAATGGGGCCTCGAAGATGCTGTCCTCTTTCTGTATTTTTTAAAAAACTTGTTAAGCGTTTTTATTTATTCTTGAGAGACAGTGAGAGACAGAACACGGGCAGGGGAGGGGCAGAGAGAGGGAGTCACAGATTCCAAAGCAGGCTCCAGGCTCCGAGCTGTCGGCACAGAGTCTGACTCGGGGCTCGAACTCACGAACCGCAAGATAGTGACCTGAGCTGAAGTCGGACGCTCAACCGACCGAGCCACCCAGGCGCCCCAAAACTGCCCTCCTTTTAATGAGGCTCCTGTCACACGTGAACAGCTTTCCGTCCATTTCCTCACTGAACCTCATGACGACCCTCCTGGCAGGTGTTTCTATGACCTCTGTCTTACCCGAGTTCGCGAGGCTCAGGTGATGTCCTCAGAGCTGCCGGGAGCCACAGGTTGTGGCAGAGCCCAATTCAAACAAGAACGGAGCCTGGGCTATGACCTTCCTTACTGTCACAGCAGAACCCCCCCCATGAGATGGGGAAACTGAGGCTCAGAGAGGGAAGCCGGCAGGCCCAGTCCCGGGCCCCAGGCCGTCGGGCACGGGCAGGGACCCAAGCCGGATGGTGCTGACTACGGTATCTGTCCTGCCATACCCAGGGAGTCAGCTGCATCTGGCAATTCTGGCCCAAGTCTCGCGGGGAGAGCACGCCCCGCTTTGCACAGTCCGAGCCGAGAAGCGGATTCACGGCCACACCCCCTTTCCAACTTCTCCCCGTGGCTGCCTGAGGACCGGGTCCCTGCCCTACTCGGCCTTCGTGCTGAAGGCACACGGACACGGCTTCCAGTGGAGCCCCCCACGCACTCAGCACCCAGGGGCTGCCCCAGAGCCACAGGTTAGTGGGGATGGCGGCAGGAAGCTGCTCACTCTGTCCCCCACACAGACCAGAGCGGCTCGAGTGACACTCTTAGAACCGGCCCCCACGCTCCTCGGTCGGAATCACCGGACGGCCAGATCCCAGGAATCTGCCTGCGTGCAGGAATCAGACCCACATTTCGCTGCCCACACTCAGGACCCGGAGGGTCTCTCGGATTAAGGTTTACGAGGTGGCTTCTGGATTTGATTACAAGGAAATCTGTTCCCCATCTCAACCCTTCAACTCTCCTTGCCCTCAACTGCAGGAATGTGATGCTGGCTGATTTCTCAGCAACTCCCTCGCTTCTCGCAGACAGCAGACGATGAGCCAACATTCTGCCTCACGTGTGCAACTCACGAACCATGGTGCAATTCCGAGAGACGGTCAGAATTCTGGACCTCTAAGTAGGTGAGATGTGAGGGCCAAATCACCACGAACTGAGGGAGGGGGGCTTAACACAACAGGAATTTATTCCCTCACTGTTCCGGAGGCCAAAAGTCCACAGTCAAGGTGTCATCAAGGTCACTACGCTCCCTTCAGAGGCTCCAGGGGAGGATCCTTCCCGCCTCTTCCAGCTCCTGGGAGCTCCAGGTGTCCCCTGGCTGTCCCTCATTTCTCTGCCTCCAGCCCTCACATTGTCTCTCCCCATGGGAGTCTCTCCCTGTGTCTCTCATAAGACACCCGTCATGGGGTTTAGGGCCTGGTCAGTAATCCAGGCTGGTCTCGTCCCAAGACGCAAGGTTCATCACATCTGCAAAGACCCTATTTCCGAATAAGGTCACGTTCACAGGTTCTGGGGACAAGGATGTGGACGTACCTTTTCAGGGGACAACATTCAAACCTCTACAGTGTTTCTTCTTTCTTCTGACCAAGTGCATGAAGGACCATCACCCGGCCAGGCTGGCCCTGGGGAGGCACGGAGCCGGCAGGGGCAGGGGCTCTAGTCTCAGCACTGGCCGCCCCCCCCCCCCCAACCCTGCACTCTCAGGAGAACTTGGTCCTGGTCACCACCCTCCCTGTTCTCAGAGCTGCCGATGCAGCAAGAACCATAACCGACTGAGGCCTGGCCAGTGAGGGAGTCAGACAGTAAATAAACCCGAGAATAAATGGGTAAATAAATATGCCATGTGGTGACAAAACACTTTGAAGACAAATACAGCAGGGATGTGGGACAGAGAATAAAGCAGTAAGAGGGCCATTTTAGATAGAACACTCATGACAGAGCTGCAGAGGTCAAGATGTGGGTCCTGAAAACAGGGTTCTTGCAGGAGAGGGAACCGCCGTGCAAAGGCCCGGGGGTAGATGTGCACTTGGGAGTGTTTGTGGAGCAGCAAGGAGGTCAAGTGGGGTCAGAGAGATGATGAGGCAGATAATGCAGGGCCCCGGAGGCCCAGGGAGGGTTCTGGAATTTTCTCAAACTATTCGCGGAAGCTGCTGGCAGGGTTCCAGCAATCAGTGGTAGAGGTGAATTTGCCTTTAAGGGGATCACTCTGGATGGGGAGTGGACAGTAGAGTCCAAGCAGAATAAGCAGGGAGCTGCAGGGAGGCTCTGGGCAGGCGGGAAGCACGGCGTGTGGTTCTGTTCTGGGCGGCGCGGGAACCCTGCTCCCGGACCTGGTACCTCATCTCTCCCCGTGAGGTGGGAGATTCCCGCAGACTGCGCTCAGCCGGCCCAGAAGCACGTGGAGTCACCCCTGCCCACTTAACCCTGAAGGAGTGGACAGCACGATCCCCACCTGCACCCAAAGCCACCAGTGAGCAGCTTCCTCTTGGAGCACCCTCTAAAACGGGAAGTTTGGTCAAGAACACGGGTTCTCCAGCTCGGCACTGCTGACACTCAGGGCCGGACGGTTCTCCACGGTGGGGCCATCCTGGGCATCCCGGAGGGCTGACGGCATCCCTCGCCCGTGCCCACCAGGTACCAGTGTCACCCCCTGCCTGGTTAGAGCAACCAGCCCCACCTGCACACGTCGCCCACCGTCCCCTGCGGGGGGCAGTCAGTCCAGCCGAACCCCTGTCCAAGGGGGCAGCCCACAGGCCCGTGCCAGCGCTCAGACCTGGAGCCCCACAGGGGTGGGGACCAGAGTGCCTCCCTCGGCTGGGGTGGGGCTAGGAGGGGCCACATGCACTGGGCCTGGGTGCTCCCCACATAGCCCCTCATCACTGGGTCCCAAAGGGGTCACCTCCTCATCCTCGTCTGCTACCAGCCAGCCCGGGGGCCTCAGCAGGCTACCTGCCCCATGACTCTGGCTTCTCACCCCTACAACAGGGGAGTGTGTGTGTGTGTGCGTGCGCAGGTGTATGCGTGCGCGCGCACGTGTATGCGTGCGCCATCGTCCCCGGCCTCAGTCCTGGACCCCCGTGCCTTCCAGCTCGGACCTGTTTTCTACCCCAACCCACCCTCTGTCTGCAGCCACTCGAGGGACCCCTGACCATCCCTTCCGTGTCCAGTGGCCCTGCACGGGTGGGGACAAAGGGAGCCAAGCGGACCGTGTGGTAGCTGTGTGACCAGCTGCCAGCCAGGAGAGGTTTCCGGAACACCCGCTGCCTTAGTGGGTGATGGGCTTTGATGGCCTGCCAGAAATGATAGCCAGGCCCTGTTTGCTTTGCCTTATCTGAGTGTTTTGACCACTATTACCTCCTGTCCCCTCTGTCCCCGTACGGTGGTTATCAGCAGGCAGCCACGGCATCCGCCACACAAGGTGAAGGCATGGTGACCTTTCCCATGCCCATTTGTCTGCGCCCGAGACCGAGGCCCTCTGCCTCCACGCGGACCCTGCCAGAGGGTCGCCCCAAACAGGGCGAGCCGCTTCGCATTTAACTACTCCCCCACATTCCGAGAGAGAGAGAGCCCCGGGGATGTGCGTCTGCGAGTGAGGAGGGAATCTTGGCTGCTTTCTATTCCGGGGCCCGGCAAGTTGGAACCACCTGGTGTGTGCGTCCTGGGGCCGCCGTGACCAGAGACCACAAGCCGGGTGGCCAACACAAGAGGAATTCACCGGAGGCCGGACGTCCGGGGTCAGGGTGCAGGCAGGGCGGGTTCCCTCTGAGGCCTCTCCCCAACCTCTGCAGGTTTGCAAGCGGCCCTGGCTCGTAGACGCATCCGTCGCATCTCAAACGGCATCTCCCTGGGAGTGCGTCTGTGTCCACATTCCCCGTTTCATGAGGACACCCGCCGCATCGGTGGAGCAGGTCCACTCTGAGGACCTCGTCTTAACTGGGTGTCCTCCTGCAAAGACCTCATTTCCGTATAAGGTCACATTCATAGTCCCCGGGGTCAGGCCCACAACATCATTTTGGGGGGACACAACTCAACCCCTGATTTAAAATGGCACATCCAGGGGCACACGGTGGCTCAGTCGGTTGAGCGTCCGACTTCGGCTCAGGTCACGATCTCGCGGTCTGTGAGTTCGAGCCCCGCGTCGGGCTCTGTGCTGACAGCTCGGAGCCTGGAGCCTGCTTCCGATTCTGTGTCTCCCTCTCTCTCTGCCCCTAACCCACTCACATTTTGTCTCTTTCTCAAAAATGAATAAACTTCAAAAAAAACATTTTTTTTAATGGCACATCCGATCCCTGTCCCATCCCCCATCAGCTGAAGGCCTCACGGGGAGGCCACGTGAACTGCTACCCTCGTCCAATGGATGTGGGGAAACTAAGGCCCCAGAAAACGGGAGGTCCAAGGTCACCTGGTGGCAGAGGCAGCCTGGGACTGAGGTCCCCTCCTCCTGATTTCTGCCCTGTCCTCAGCTACAGGCTGTCTTTGCAAAGCCAAGCCCAGGGACTGTGCTGGAATCTGCACAGTGGAGGCCAGTGTCCCTAGAGCTGAACTTGGCCTGTGAGTTTTCTGCTAGTTTTCCACGTCTGTCAGGTTTTCACCCCCAACCCTAAATGGTGCATGGAAGGTTGTCTCCATTCTCTCCAGGTGGGCTCTAGGATTCAGAGAGGCAAATTCACTCACTCAAGGCAACACAGCTAGCCAGGGGTGGGGAGAACTGGGGGCAGGATTCAAACCTGGGCCTCTCCAATTCCACAGCCTGCTCCCCAGACAACACTGCCCCCGGGAAAGCAAGATTGCCAGTGCTGGGTGGTTAGACGGTCCCGGAACACCCTAGCAGGGCCGCTGCAGCCTTCCTGCGATGGATTCAGGAATGGCTCAGAATGCAGCAGGACCACAGTCCAGTCCCAGCTCTGCCACCGACTAGCTGTGTGGCCTCGGGTAAGTAACTTAACCTCTCTGTGCCTTGGTTTCCTCGCTGGTAAAACAGGCACGGAAGTAGCCAACCACTTAGGGTTGCTGGGGATCAAGTGGATTAACACACATAACATGCTTCTCACGGTGCCTCAAGAAACATCAGCTCTTAATATTACTCCCGAGGGTAGCGTGCGGCTCCACAGAGGTGGGCCCAGCTGTCCCACAGCTGCTCTCCCCAAATTTATGTTCCAGACCAGCCCTGGCCCCAGCCCCACTCATGCCCCCCCCCCCTCCCGTGGACCCATGACATCTCACTCCAAGACCTGTCCAAGCCACTATTACGGTGATAAATCTCCCACCAGCCCCTGCCCACCCCCTCCGCTCTCTGCACAGAGACTGCGCCGCTATAAATGTGTCCGGCCCGTGAAACCTAACCCGGACGTGCCCCGTGACAGGGGGCGGCGTCTGCAACCCTCAGCGCCTTGTCTGATTGGAAAGCAGCGCCGGCATCCCCCGGCCCACACCCCGAGGCTTCAGGACGGGGCCTTGCAAAGAGCTTTGCTGCCGATTCCAATCTGGGGTGCACCCCCAGGGTGGGCAAGATTCCACAGAGGGGAGTCAGTTGCAAGCGACGGCACAGGAGTTAGCCAGGTGGGGAGTTAGCCATGAGGAGGTGCGCGAGCCTCAGAACCCAGCTCTAGGCGTCCAGCCTGTGCGCTGGGCTCTGTCCTTCCACACATTTGGGGGCAATAATGACACTCTTTTCTTGCTCCTCTGTAAAAGGAACTTACTGGCTTTATATAATAAACCAGCCCAATGGTAGTTTGGGGTTTCAGGCATGGCTTGCTCCAGGGCGCAAACAATGCCTCCAGCAACCGACTTCCCTCTCTATTTCTGGACTTCACCATAGGTTCTAGGGCTTTGATATGGATGTCGGGGGGAGGTTTGTTTTTTTGGGGGGGACGTTTTTCAGCCTATTACATGTGCCTATAAGGGGTGCAAAAAAATGCTTCACAACTGGCACAGATAACAAGAGCGGGTACCACTGCTAAGGACAAAAACTAAAATGTGATTTTGGCGCTCAGATTTATGAAGCCCTGTACCTAGAAAACCTCTTTTAACAAATAGCAGTAAATACCATTTGTGGGGCACTTACCACACAGCCTTTGGGATCTACTTTGAAGCTCTTCCCTGCTTTCCAAGGTGAGGAAACCCATTTTGCTGACCAGGAAACTAGGGCTCAGAGACATTTTGCCCAAAGGCAGAGTGAGGATTCGGCTGACCGCCCTCTGACTCCAGAGCCTGTGTCCTTTTCGGCACATCCTGCTGTCTCCTTTGTCTGGAAACCCATCATCGGGAGACGAATGGCTTCAGTGCTGTTTTAATAAACCTGAGCGCTATGACATGCCAGTGCTGGGCGCACACTCGTGCATTCACGGATCCAACAAATACGAAGACGTCTTTCCATGGAGCAAGACGCGGGGGTCATGTGAAGAAGGGAAGACGTTTTCCTCCGCCCTCAAGGAGCTTGGATCCGTAAGCCATGTAGTCCATATAAAAATCCTGCTCTGACCAGGAGGAGGATCCCGAGGTTCAGAGAAGACCCCAGCTGGCGAACAACAGAGCCAGGATCTGCCTGCCCTATACCACGTCCCCCTTTGGTGTTTGGTAGCTGAGTTCTTTTGTTACGATGTTGAGAATTACCCCCACCCCCAAACAAGGGGCTCTCCAGGACTCTCCCACTAACCAGCTGTATGAACGTGGGAAAGTGAACGAGCCTCTCTGAACCTCCCCTTCCTTCACTGTAGACAAAGGGTGAACCCATCAGAAAGGGACTGAAAGCGATAAATCAAGCAAACTCGAAGGCCCTAAGACCTGCAGAGACACCAGGCTCACATAACTGACAGCCCTGGATGGGGCCACCTGAGGGACAGCTGGGCCCCCCGGGGGGCAGAAACGGTGTCAGCCCAGAGGGGTTCTTCTCTCTCCGCGTGTCAGATCCATTCCGGATCCAATGCTCAGACCTCTTCTGGTCTCACATGGCCGCCAGCAGCTCCCAGGGCCACACCTGTCTGGATTCAAGCTCAGCAGGAGAGAGGAAGTGCCTCCAGCCCAGTGCTCCCTGGGCGGGCCCCAGGCATCCCCCGGCCGGGCTGGCCCCTGTCAGTCCTCACCGAGGACTTGCACCGAGCAGGCTGGCCAGGCAGGGCTGATTGGCGGAGCCCCGGATCGGGTGGCCCTGGCTCCTCCAGAATGTCATCCGAAGGAGGAGGGATGGATGCCAGGGACGTACATAACACGCATCCGTACGGAAGGGCTTGGCGATCTCCTGCTCTGAACACACACTGAAGTCACCTGGGGAACCAGGGCCTTGTCGGCAAGATCAGGTGAACCGGATCCCCAGGGACGGGGCCCGATGTCGGTGCCGCTGTGGCACGTCCCGTTGGTTCCACTGGGCAGCAAACCTGGGAGCAGCGGCTCACTTACTCGACTGGTTTGTTTTGTTTTATCCCATTTCATTTTCATTTCATTTCTTTTCTTTTCCCTTTTCTTTGCATTTTCTGAAAGGCCAATGGCCACGTGTATCAGCTCACTGGTACGTGCCTGGTGCCTGGATGAGGCAGGCAGGTAGCCTGACTACCCCACGTCCTCCTACAGACAGACCTCGAGAGCTTGTCTGGAGCTTCTATCAGCAGCATGGGCTACTCGTGTATGCTTGACCCAGGAAGGGTCCTCCTCTATCGCAGAAGGTCGTCCCCTTGGATGGGGCACACAGCTTCGGGAGGGACGCACACGGAGCAGGGAGGGAGGGGACCCCCGCACAGCCGTCCGGATCTGCCTGATCAACCCTGGCGATGGATGGGGGTGGGGGGTGACGGGTGCGTCACAGCCAGAGTGCCCTCACATCCTCAACTGAGTTTTGTTTTATTTTTAGCTTTTTTTTACATTTATCTATTTATTTTTGAGAGAGAGAGAGGCACAACGCAAGCAGGGGAGGGGCAGAGAGGGAGGAGACACAGAATCCGAAGCAGGCTCCAGGCTCCGAGCTGTCAGCACAGAGCCCGATGCGGGGCTCGAACCCACGAACCGTGAGATCATGACCGGAGCGGAAGTCGGTCGCTCAACCGACTGAACCACCCAGGCACTCCCTCAACTGAGTTTTTATCTTAGAGGAGCAGTTCCTGGTCTGCCCGTGCTGCTGTAACAAAGTTCCCGAGACAGAGACCGGGGAGGGGGGCAGGGAACTAGGGGGGAGCATCCACAGACACTTGTGCTCTCACAGCTGTAGGGGCCGGGAAGTCCGTGCTGACGGGGCCAGCACCACCGGGTGCTGGTGAGAGCCATCTTCCCGACGCGTGTGCTCGGAGAGAGCACCCTTGTGCCTCCCCCACTTTGCGTAAGGACGCTGACCCCTCGTGACCTCATCCAACCCTGATCACCTCCCCGCGGCCCTTCCTCCGAGTGGAGTCTCTGCGTGCCCCTACGTGTCTTCTCCATCACACGGACGCGTCCGGGTGTCCACCGAGGCGTCCGCCAAGCAACTGGCCCACTGCAAATTGTTTTTCCACTTGGTATTGATGGAGGAGAAGGCCAGACACGGTAAATTACCCGGAGCCGCAGGATGACCCAGTTGGAGTCACCGTGCGGGCCCACGGCTGTCTGATGACTGACGGGTGGACACGTGGCTCCATCCATCACGAGGGCCTGACGTGGGAAAGACGGATCGGTCGCAGAGCCGAAACAGATGTGGCTCTGAGAGCCGGCCCCCGCCGCACGGCCAGGCTGTCGGGGGCCGTCCTCTGGACAGGCACCCCTTCTTGGAAAGGAGCCGTTCAATACCTACGTATTCTTGTGACATCCCGATGGTTAGAATAAAACAATTCTACATTTGCAGAAAGACAGGAAATATGCTTTCTCATGATCAGCATCTTCGGGGTCAACTACTATCATTTTAGCGCGGGAGCCAAACTCTATCCACACCTGAGTGACTCGGTGGCACTTTTACATCCTCTGCAGGGACCGTGGCATTGAAAGACATTAGCACGGTCTGTTCACTTGAAGAAATATGTCTAACATCCTTTCGGTGGCTTTCACCCCCAAAATTGAAATTTAGGCAAATTTTTGCTTTCAGGTCACCATGAAAATCCCTTGATGATGGGACTGACGTGTGTGCTTCCTGGCGAGAGTCCAGCGTTGTGTTAAAGATCTCTGGACTAAGGGCCCCGGGCAGTCCCGGGCGGGCCGGTTACGCAGCCTCGGGACTTAAACCCACCGCCCGCCCTGCAGAGACGCGCTCGAGCCACGGAATCGCTCCACACCTGGGCGGGAAGACGGTCCCAGACAAGAGCTGCACAGAGGTCCGGCCCCGCCTGCGAGAGTCACACCGGGACCGACACAGGATCGCAGCGCCCCACCTCCGAGCTCTCCCCGTCACGGGGTCTGGGGGAGGCGGGGGCCAGGCACTGGCGCATCTCAAACACCCTGCAAGGGACGTGGATGGACACCTGGGGAACCCCGAGCCGAGCCCAGGAACATGAGCACCCACGGAGGGTGGCCAGTGGTCTGGGGCCACACGGTGAGGACAGTGTCAGCAGGGCCCTGGGCAGCCACACACCCGCAGAACTTCACCAAGACCGTGTTAACGGGTGGAGTCGCGTCCCCCGAAAAGATACTGCCGTGTCTGAAGCCCAGGTCCCCGTGAATGTGACGTCACTTGCGAGTAGGGCCTTTAGACGTGTAACCAGTTAAGATCAGGTCCCACTTGTTAGGACAAGCCCTAAATCCACGATGACGGGTGTCCTTATAAGAAGAGGAAGGTACAAGACGCAGACGCGGAGGTGGGGCTAGGTGGGGACGGAGGCAGACACTGGGGGGACAGGGCCACAATCCAGGGGCCCTCTGGGAGCTGGAAGAGGCAGGAAGGATCTGGGACTTTCCCATAAGCAGAGCCGACAGCGTGAGGAGGCGTCGGCCCAGCCGGACACGGGGGACGTTTGTGTGGTAGGGCTGGCTCAGAGAGGTCCCTTCCCTTGAGACCTGGGCAGGCCAGGCCATTCCCCGCGAGCAGGCCCACCCCGTCAGCCTTCCTGCCACCCACAGCAACCCCTCGTCGGGACCCACGTCTACGGCAGCCGGGAGCCCTGTCCGGTCCCAGAGGGTGGCGGGCCACATTCCCTCCTGCCGACACACGTCCGCCGGGAGCAATCCCGACTCTGGACAGACCCACCACCTTCACTGAGGGGCAAAGACTCACCCAGACCCGGCCCCACCCCAATCACAGTTGACGGTCACAGGCCAGCCCGCGTCCACAGCTGTCGCTCCCACCGTGGGGTGAGGGGGGAGCACACGGTGCACCGGCCAAGAGCGTGCATCCACGTGAACCTCTGCCGCTGACCCGGGGTGGGCGTGCCAAGCCCCTCGCGCCTCGGAGCTACGCGTCCTCGTCCTTGGTAGAGAATGTCGCGTCTAGCTCTCACCAAAGGTGTCGGGAGTAGACACCACGGTGCCTGGCACAAGACAAGGGCGCCACGAACACGGCCGTCACCGTGGGCTTCATTGTGGCCATCAGCCATCGGGGCCCGCTGTTTGGCAGTCTCTGGGCGGTTCGAGCAGAGGACAGAGGGCCTGTGGAAGGCCAGTGGAGGCAGGAAGCAGGGTAAAACAGGAGGCCCCAGAAGGGGGCCCTGAGAGCACGCCCGCTCCGTTCAGGGACAGCTCCACACTGAGGGACACAGCCAACAAGGTGGCATGTCCGCTGTGACGTCTGTCTGAAGACGGCAGGAGCAGGAAGGGATCCCGGAGCCGGTGCGTCCGTGTCCTGCCCCCCGACGATCTCCAGGGGCCACATCCCTGCCCCTAGTACACACGTCAGAGCCTCTCTGGTCTGGTCCCCGCTCACCTGGCCAGCCTCGTCCTTTCCACACTGACCCCCGCCCCACCTCAAAGCGCACACGTCGCCAGGCTGACCGGCTTTTAATCCTCTTAGTGGCGGGCGTCTGACAGACAGGAGTCCTCTCGTCTCCGTCACTGCCTTTGTTCTTTCTCACCTCTGCCTGTCCGCATCCCACCTGCCCCCTCGGAGCCTGCGCCCCCAGGGCCGGTGGACAAAGCAACAGCATCACCCAGTGTGGGATCAAGCGTTAAGGCTTACTCGTGGAAAGTTACCCGCAAAACTAGTATCTCTACAACAAACTCTGCTGCGTCTTGTTTGGTTTTTTGTCCAATTAAATATTAATCCTGCTGCGAGGGAGAAGGGACATGGTTGATGGTGTCGGGCCACCGAAACGCACAAACGTGGGAGGCACGTTAAAAAGATCGGTTAACACCGGGCTCTGCTATGCC
This sequence comes from Panthera uncia, assembly GCF_023721935.1. Taxonomy (NCBI): domain Eukaryota; kingdom Metazoa; phylum Chordata; class Mammalia; order Carnivora; family Felidae; genus Panthera; species Panthera uncia. The sequence continues at coordinate 23,434,481 of NW_026057589.1, forward strand.
CGTGTTGTGCTCTGGGATTGATGTGTGGCTCCTACAGGGACCATCTTCCCAAATAAATCCCAAGAAAGGGATGACAGATCTTGGCTTGCTTCCCACGGTTCAGGAACTTTCCCTTAATCGTAAGTAGGATTTCTTCATTCGGAGATCTGAGAAGAGTATTAAAGGGAGACATTGCGTTAAGCCTCTCAGTGTGTGGTTTATGTATTCGTCCGCTCTCACGAAGTTGTCCAGGGTCACACAGCTACTAGGTCACTGAGCCAAAATTTGATCCCGGGTGTGCTAAAAATACTTTCTTCTCCTACAAAAGAGCCGTGTCCTTAGAGACTGACCCCTTCATGAGAGGAAGCTGTGAATTTAAGATACAGATCAATGCCTTCAGAGTCAGAGTGACCCGGGTCTCCCCTCTAAGTGGGGCCGGGGAGTCTGTCCCCGCGTACCGAGGTGGTTAAAAGTTCAGCCTTGGAGACTGCGGTCTGACTTCCTGAGATCGAACCCGGCCCCGCAGACTTAGGAGAGTGAACCTGGCCAACCACGTTCACCCGCCTGCACACGACTCCTCCTGGGTAAACACCGACAACGAGACGAAACACGTTTTCAAAGCAGTGCTATGTCTCTGGGCCTGCGTGTGCCCCAAAGCCCAGCCACCCCACTCCCAGGTAAACCCCCACCAGCCCGGGTCCGCGTGTCCCCCAGAACAGGGACAGGGGTGCTCATTAGTACCCAGCCTGCCACTGCCCAAGGCCGGTCCCCAGGGAGGCCACAAGTCAGTTGTGTGGTCGTCACAATGGGAGGCCCGCCGAGAGAAGGAACGAGGTGTCGCTACCCAAAACAAGGCAGACGGCTTTTCACGAGCAGCGTGGGTGAAAAGAGCCCCGCACGACGGTGCCTGTGTGTGGTCCCCTGTACTGTGCTCGCGACGGGTGCACTCACCTCCGGTTAGGACTCGGGAGAGTGGTTACCTGGAGGCGGGGGGCCTCGAGGGGCTGACGGTAATCCCCCTCGGGGTGTGTTCACTGTGTGAAAACGTATGTACAGATCTAGACACAAGGATATACAGGTCCTATAGGTACATACACACAAATCTTCAACAGAAGCTTGAAGAATCCGGCCCGTAAAATCCTCACTCGCCACAACACCTGTTCCCAGGCAAGCCCTTCCCCAGGCTGCACGAGCGCACACACCTTCGTACCAAAGGATCCCTTCCTCCGGGTCTCGGGGGTCAATCCCTGGGGACCCACATAATCTGTGCAGGGGTTACCCGTCAACTTCCACGTGGCTTTCAGCTCGCAGGCTCTCTCCCTCCATGTGGACGGGTGAGGCCGGGGGCCGTGGGGACGGCAGGTGGGAAAGTGGGATCCTGAGCTGAGTGAACCATCCAGGAGGGAGGAACAGGGGGACCTAGGGGAGCCCAGCACTTGGAGAAAAGCCCCCGAGTGTTAAGTGACTTCTAGAAATGTGAGGCTGTGGCAGTGGTCATCCGGAAGCCCAGGGGGTGGAGAACAGGATGCAGTTCAGAGGCAAGGCTGGGGAGCAAAGCCATCCATCCGGGGCTTCCTTAAGTGTGGTCTGGGGCTTGAGCAGAGGCTGGCGGGGGCATGCAGGGACGAGAACTGCTCTCAGAGGGATGAGGGGCCCAAAGTTTGCCCTCCTGACTCTCACCCTGCCTTCTTCATGGCCTTTTATGGGCTCTCTGGGGCTCCATGGAGCAGTCTGTAAAGCAGACATTGAATTCAACAGACTTTGACTAAAGCAGATTGCTCTCCATCACGTGGGTGGGCCTCACATAATCAGGTGAAAGCCTACTAGAGGAAAGACTCACTTCCCCCACTGACAGCTTTCACACTCAAGACAGCTCTTCCCTGGGTCTCCAGTCTGCTGGCCTGCCCTGCAGATTTTGGACTTGGACAGCCTCCACAATCACATGGCCCAATTCCTTTGAAGGAAAAAATGAACGAATTTTAGAGATAAAGACAGAGATAGACAGATAGATGTGGGTTGATCCTGCTGGTTCCGTTTCTCCGGGAAGCCCGACTGATAGGATCACAGAACCTTCCGAGCATTTGTTGGAGATGCAGAAGGAAAGAGAAGAGAAACTTCACAGCAAGCAGAGGGCCAGTTAGACGGGGCAGCTGCAGGGTTGAACGCCATCTAAGGAGCGGGTGCGGCACATCACCGTGACATCCTGCAGCTGGGCACCCCCTGTCTAAAGTGACAACCTGCCTGCCACGGGGACGCTGGGACCTAACCATGTCGGTACGTGTGTAGTAGGTGCTCAGTCAACAGGTGTGGACGGCGATCCGCCTCCGGGTCTGAACACCCCCACCACGGGCGGACGATTCTCTGCTTCCCCACGGGTGTTGTTCAGCCTCCACACGTGCTATTCGTCAGCATGTTTTGGCTCGGTGTCACTTTCTTACTTTCCACTCCATCTGGGTAGCTCGTTTCTTTGGGATGTACCATAAATGTGCGTATTCACGACAATCAGGGGATTTAATATTACAAGGATCTCACAAAAGAGCCTAACACTGTTCCTGGCACCGAGAAGTGGATTTTTTAAAAATATGTTTCCCTCAGGGGTGCCGGGGGTGGGGGGTCCGTCGGTTAAGCGTCCGACTTCGGCTCAGGTCATGATCTCATGGTTCATGGGTTCGAGCCCCGCATCAGGCTCTGTGCTGATGGTTCCAAGCCTGGAGCCTGCCTCATGGATTCTGTGTCTCCCTCTCTCTCTCTCTCTCTCTGCCCCTCCCCCGTTCGTGCTCTCTTTCTCTCTTTCAAAAATAAATAAACGCTAAAAAAAATAATTACAAATACGTTTCCCTTATAAGTTTCACAAAGTGAAATATTAAGAGTCAAACAATTTTTACAGATCCCCCCCAACAAAAGTCCTTTAAAGCCCTTGCAGTCTTTGTACCCTCGAATAACACAACGATGGGGGGGCGGTTCTCACAGATGGACACAGAAGAGACCCCTCTGCGTGGCCTCGTTATGGGCAATTCCAGAACTGAGAAAGGAGCTCAATCCATGTGGGGAGATCAGAGAGAAGCCTCCTCGCCGAGGAAGGGGGTGGTAAGGACTGGAGGGGCACAGGGTGCTACTGGGGGCCGGAAATGCCGGTCTGGGCCGCGCTCTCGTGGGTGTGCGCACTGTGGAAAAATCCAGCGAGCGGTACGAGTAAGATGCGCGCCCCTCCCTGAATGCGTCTCCTTCAACAGAAAATACCTAAAACAGCTTCAGCCTGGAATAGACTTACATGGCAGAGGGTTTACATGTTCTTACAGCCGTTGGTAGCAAATGCATTTACATGGTTCTGAGTTTAAAAGGTCCGTCTTCAGAAACTCTTGCCCGTCCCCATCTCTACCTGTCTCACCCACTCCCTGCGTGGCCTGCCGCGTTCCAGATGACCCCAATGCGCACGGGCTCCTGCACATTCCGCGAAATTTCACTGTCTAACCAGTAACAACAAGCAACCACTGAGGGCTTGCTATCTACCTAACATTCCAATCACCACTTACAAACATTCCGTTTTCTAGTCTCCTTTCACTGGTAGGGAAATTGAGGCACAGAGGTGGTAAGCAATTTGCTCCAGGCCACACAGCTAGTGAGGGGCAGAGCTGCGGTCTGAGCCCGCCAGTCTGGCCGTGAGCCGTGCCCTCAGCCCCGGGTCATAGGGTGCTGGACGCTTGGCCGGGGAACCCGGCCATAAAAGCCAGTCGTGAATTTTCTGGTGACAGACCGATAGGGATATTGCTGGGGAAGAAAATCCACCTCTTTCACAACTGTCCTGACGTGTTTATAGATGCATGCATTTGATGGGCGAGGGAAGGGGAGAGGGCCTCCCCACCCGCCTCCCCACCCCACCCCACCCCCCCGCCACCGCTGTGCAGGGCTGAGTCCAACCACTGCAGAAAAGTGAGGGAAGCCACCCGTTACGAATGATCGCTACAAAAGCAGGTTCCAGGGTTGATCTTTGCCACATGTGGCACCCAGGCCCTGGCTGGCTTTAAAGCCCCGTCTAGAAAGCGAAGTGGAAGCCAGCAGGGAATGGGAAGCCTGCGTCCCAAAACCTCATTGCTCAGACACCCATGGGCCTGACCTCGGTTCCCGCCCCACACTGCGGCCTCCGAGCACAGAGACGGGCGGCTGGAGCCCTTGGGGGAAGCCCCCGGGCCTGAGAAGGAGCCAGAATGCTGACCGCAAGCCCGAGTCCTGGACCCTGGCACCCCAGCGCTTTCCCCGAGGGGCAATTCTCCCATGACCAGTGTTTGTGCAGCACGGCTGTGGACCCTGGGGCAGGGTCCTGAATGCGGCTTCTGTTCTCCTGGGGCACAGGATGAATCCCCCTGCTCCCAGATGGAGAGAAAACACCCCAAAGGCAGCTCAAAAGATAAACTTTGGGCTGTGTGGGAAGTGAAGCCCAGACTGGGGATTCGGGGGTGCCCCGTGAGGAAGGGGCCAGGGGTCCAGACTGGGGATTTGGGGGTGCCCCGTGAGGAAGGGGCCAGGGTCCAGAGTGGGGGTTCAGAGGTGCCCCGTGAGGAAGGGGCCAGGTCCAGACTGGGGATTTGGGGGTGCCCTGTGAGAAAGGGGCCAGGGGTCCAGACTGAGGATTTGGGGGTGCCCCGTGAGAAAGGGGCCGGGGGTCCAGACTGGGGATTCGGGGGTGCCCCGTGAGGAAGGGGCCAGGAGCAGCCATGGGGGGTGGCCTCCAGATGCCTGAAGGGTTCGAGGTCTGCCCTGTGCACAGGCCCACTGGCCGGCAGAGCAGCTCACCTTTGTGGGTGGTGCCCAGACTGGACAAGCTGTTTATAGAAGTGGGGGGACACTGGCTGTGTCTGGACCAATTGAGGAAAGGCCGAGGTCGCAGTCGGGGCTGGTACCCACCCACTCCATCATGCCCAGCGGGACCTTGCCCGAGAGCATAACCAGGACATAGCGCCCTCACCTCCCGCTCCCCACCGAGCGAGGGCTCCCACAGCCACTGGTGTGGGTTTGGAGGGACATTCTGGTCAGTGGAATGTCTCCTCGTGTCAAGAAGCAATTACCTGCAATTATTATGCAAGCTTCTGATCGCTGCACGTTGGCTAATTCGTTACAAATTGCTCAGGCAATAAATCACCCTGGGCAGAAAGACCTCCTTCCTGTGGAATGTGGGCTGGTTACCGACAGGGAGGCAGGGAGGTGACCCGGCTGCCCCGCAGAGGTGCTTGTCCTTGACTCGGAGGTTTTCTGACATGTCTCTTGAAACGCCAGCAACGTGGCGGAGAGGGGCAGCGGCCCACGGTGCGCCACAGGCGCTTAAGCGGGGGGCCGGGTAAGTGCGGTTGCTTGAAGGTGTGGAGGAACCAGGTAGGTCTCCGCGCCCCCAGACCTGGAGGTGGTGGCTGGAAGCCTCCCTGTGCCGTTGGCTACTCGCCACGTGCCCTGGGCACCGGCAGCGTCAGACGGACTGGCCGCTGAGGCTACTTGGAAACAGCGTCTTCGCAGATGTGATTAGGTAAGATAAGGTCACATTGGATGATGGTGGCCCTAAAAAAAAGGCACGCGAAGACAGAGACACGGAGAGGGCAGACGAGGCCACGTGAGCATGGAAAGCAGAGGTGGAGGGATGCAGCCACAAGCCAAGGGATGTGCCTGGAGCCACTGGAGGCTGGAAGAGGCACCAGAAACCCTGCCCACGTGATTGTGACCCGCGGCCCCCGGGACCGGGACCGGGGGACACAACACGCCTGTCGTTGTAAGCCCCCAGGCCGTGAGAGCATGTCGCCACAGCCCCAGGAGGCGGGTGCGGTGCCCCCGGACTGCTCACCGGGCTCTAACTTAGCCTGGCCCGCAGCGTCAATGCCGTGGCAACCGCCATCTACCCAGGCAGACTCTTCCTGCCCCGGAGAGGCAACAATGGCCGGGTGAGTGCGGCTGCGGCAAGATGCCCAAAGATGCCAAGTGGAAGGGGCAGGGGAACCGTGAGGCTTGGGGCGTCTCCTCCCTGTGAGGCCTGGAGAAGACTGTGCTTTCTGCCTTTGCAATGGCCGCGGCTGCTCCAGAGCCCCAGACCCGGGGGCTCCCAGGCGGTGCCCCCGGCAGCGGAGCAGACCACGGGATACGGCATCCGACCAGGGCATTTGCCTGGCCGTTTAGGGAGCAGGACCTCGTCTGCCCCCTGGAACCTAAATACAGATGTGTAGGGGTCAGAGGCTGGGGCTAATTAGCTTAGGAAGGCCACGTACACTTGACCGGAGCCATGAAGGTCATCAGGAGACCCCAAGATGCCCCTGTGCTATTTTTAGCCTTGAGGGCCGCGTGATTAGGCCACGGCTTCAGCGTGGCCCAGGATGGCTGGGGGGAGGGGCTCTGCCGAAGAGGATGGAGGAAGAGAAGGAGAGGTCATGCAGATGTGTGACAAAGGGGCACTTTGGAAGACACCAGCCAGCCAGCCAGCCAGCCAGCCAAGGCCCGGGGACAGGCAGCCAGCGTTCACTGGGACTTTTTATTTGCCCTCTCTGTTAACGTTCACAGCGACCCTGTGTCTGCCAGCTCCCTCTCAATGCTGGGGAAACTGAGGCACGCAGTGAATAAGTGGCCTGCACAATGAGCCCGTCACACCACCAGGTGGTCCTCCAGACCCCTGCACTACAGGGAAGCTACCTTAGCCGGGTATTGTGGGGTAGAAGATACACACTTCGATGTAACACTGTGGGGTGCACGTGCAGCTGGGGGGCACCGGCGCTCCCAAACGGGGGCTTCCAGGGCAGGTGGTTGAGAGGTCAAAGGTCCAAACCCACTCCATCACTTCCCGCGGGAGCAGGTGGCTCATGCGTGCCCAGCCTCAGGGCCTCGGTTGTACAATGCAGATTCACGGCCCAGGGGCAGGGGTGAAATGAACGACACACACACGAGGGGCTTAGCGCATCTCCCGGAGCGGGCCAGTGCTCTACAGGGCCTCCTGTGACACCCCGGCCACCCAGTCTAGGACAGGAGTGTGCCAGTGACAGAGGCAGAGGCCTTGCAAGGCCGCCCAGAGACGGGGTGGCCCACAGAGCAGGGGCAGGTGAAGCCGAGGAGGAAGGGGGGACGAGGCCGGCCAGCCGGGCCGGCTCCGCGGCTGCGACATCCCGAGTGTGGGGCCCCGGCCGAGGGGCTGGGACTCTGAGTGCAGGGAGACGGGAGATTAATGGAGCTCCGATTACAGGGAGATAGGGCTTTCTGATGGCTTGCGGGGGCCCCCTTTGCGGGATTAGTATTTATTACGGCCTGAATTAGCTGGCAAGGAGGCCGGCTTCTGTGGAGACGGTCAGCAGAGCCTCGAAGCATAATGTTCCTTTTGTTGCTTCGTAAACACAGCCGAGACTCCCTCCACTTCCTCCCGCCCCCTCTCAAGCCTGTCCTTTTATGCCTTTTAAACCTTTAATCAGAGGCTAATTGGGCAGAGTAATAACAAATCCTTTCAGCTCTGCCCGTCCAGAGCCCTGCCCGGAGGTGACTGAGGTGGCAGGGCCTAGAACAGCCCCAGCGGTGCCCAGCAGGGCAGAACCTCACGTGTGTTCTATGAGCTATGGGATAATTAATACCCCGGCTAAAACAAGGGGAGAAATGCCGTCACGAGGAGTGTCATCACGGCTGCACGTCCTCTAGGGGGAGCCGTCTTACCCTCGCCTCTGGAATGGCATCCAGAGCTGTGCAGTGCGCAGCCTGTGCAACCACATACAGCACCCTATTTCTACAGCAACCAGGTAAAACAGAAATGCAAAGATACACATTCGGTGTCAGCGGTGTCAGAGTCAAGGTGACTTTTGTTTTCTAATTGTTCTACAGTGAAGGTGCTTACAGAACATACCAGGCCTAGTTCCGAGTGCTTGGTATGCATTAACTCTGTTAATATGCACAACAATCCTACAAGCTAGGCATTATTATAACCCCATTTTACAGATGAGGCACTGAGGCACCATGTAACAGGTAATGGATCGCCAAGCTGGCCACTCCTGGCTCTATACTCCCAATTGCCAAGGCTAAATTTCCTCTTACCATTCCATCCCCCAATGAAGTAAACTACACTGATTTCAAGTGGCCCAGCCAACCTCCACTTCTAGCATTTCAGTGGCCTCTCCCCTTGCCCAGGACCTGCTATTGCTTCACTCAGACCCTTTGCTCCCCCTCACACAGTTCTCCGATGCATTTTTCACCTATCAGTGACTTAGGCTCTAGCAAGAATTTTAGACAATACGTATTCCTCCAGGGACCTAATTTCTAATGAGTGTTGAGACTCAAGACGGATGGGGAAGCAGCAGAGAGAATTCAGAATAGGAACAGGAAGTTTTGCTGATGATCCAGAAACCAAAATGGCTCGATGCTGCTGAACAGCATCACGACATCCCAACTTTTAGAAACAGAAGGATGTTAGTGATCGTGGAACGGCAATGTTAGGCATGAGAAGAAAGAGACCCAGGAAGGAAAGCACACAGAGTGAGTCCCTTTACAACTGAAATTGTGAGCCTAATTCAAACATCATCTTCCAGACCTGGCCTCACAAGGAAAGAGAATACAAACAGCTGAGCAACAGGCCTATGGCCCCAGACTGACCCAGTCCTGAGCCACGGAAACACCGCTGGACGTGCCACAGATGTCGGGAGGCGACAGGTCCCAGGGAGCACAGATCTGACTGTCCTGCTGCAAGGTGGGAAAGGCGAGGCTGAGAGAGTTAATGACACTCGCCTTCACCCACTCGACACCTAGCCCTCATCACAATGAACCTGCAACCCCATAAGGTGGGCGGAAGTTTGGCAAATGCTGGGGGGAGGAAATTTAAGCAGAGTCCTGCATTTACTTTATCTTAAGTGCAGGATTTTCAGAGCCTTAAATATGCTTACGTGCTTTGTGAATCTCCGAGAAATAGACAGGGTTGCTGGCTTCCCTGGTTACTTGGGCAAGGAAACACCTTTTCACAGAGCGTGTCCTGGGACACAGGCCGGTTCTAGATTGGAACCACACACGACATTCCGAGAGCTCTGCCAATTCAGCATGTGTGCAAATGCCCAGTAAGTGGTTCCAGCTGTGAGGGCCCTGAATTCCAGAGACAGGGCGAGGTCACCCTGCATCCGTCCACTGGTGCGTGCATGTGTTGGGGGCTCCTTCCAGTGCAGGACATCGAGCTCCTTGCCAGAGTGGGGTGCAGGCGAGGGCGAGGAAAGTGGGTGTGGTAGACACCGTCTGTGGGCACAGACGAAGCTTCTCTCTGTCCTGGACACAAGGAAGGCTATGTTCCCCAGCCCTCCGGCCGCTGGGGAGGGCAGCTCGTGCCTGGTTCTCTGGTCGTGAACCAGAGCAACATGGGAACGCCCGTGCGGAATCGGTAAGGAGAGGTGGGGCCTCTCTTACGCTTGCAGCCACGCGGCAAATGTGAAAGCCTCACGCCGAGACGATGGGGCCGTGAGATGGAACTGGGCCCGCTGAGGCATCACCACATGCAGGACAGCCGCTCGGAAGCTCGCCTGGACCTGTTGCAGGCTTGGCGCGAGCAGGGCGTCCCCACCCACCACCGCGCAGAGGCTGGGAGCCTGTTTGTTACTGTGGCACAGCTAAGCGTGGCCCGGCTGCCAGGGAAGAGCTGAGAAAAAAGATGGCTGGGTCAGATAGGGTGCCTTGCTTGGGGCACAGACTGCTCGGTGGGGGAGATCAGATATCGACACGTGTGCGGGACCCAGCTCTCGAAGGGGTTCCGTGAGCTTCTGGGGAGGTCGCAGGAGGACCAAGCCCCCGCCGCCCCCAGTGACCCCAATCACACAGCCTTCACCTCCCGCCCTCCCTCACTCCCGCGCCCCACATCACCTCCCCAGTAAACCACCAGCTCCCAAGGGTGCAGGTTGTGGGGAGCCCAGCATAAGACAGGAATGTATTACAGGGATCAGGGATCAGAGCAGAGGGAGAGAGATACGGGGAGGAGATCTCTGAAAGGGTTTGCAACAGACCCAGGAAATAAAACATAGAAAAGCAAACACTGCTCCACAGAGAAGTGACAGCAAACTGGCCGGTGATGAAAGCCGCCCCTCACTGGGCCCCTCCTGGGCCAGAACCATCCCCCACCCAGACTCCTCATCGCTTCTCTAAGCTTCCTTGCAAAGGCTTTCTATTACTTCCTTGATTTTCCAAATCTGGAAACCGAGGCTCAGAGAGGCGCCCTCTTTCCTCCGAACTAGGCAACTTTCCACCCACCCAAAACATGTTCTGGGAGAAGCAGCCACAGCAGGAGAGAAAAGCGGACTCTGAGACCAGCCTACTCCGAGAAGACTTCCCGGAGGAGGTGGACGATTCCAGACATGGAATCCCGTGCAAATATGCAACGTCACGATTACCCCCCAAGCCGGTGAAGATCCCTGTGCCTGGGTGGGTTCTGCGAGTCCTAGTTCGTTTCCGGTTGAATCCCGGATCACCAGGACTCTCCAAATGCTCCTTTCCCCAGCCTGGGGGATCCGAAACTCAAGCGCACTGTCAGGAAACAGTCACCCCCCAACGCAGGTCGGCGGCAGTGAAGCAGAGAGGGGCAGCTGTCTGATCTTTGAGGCCGTGTAGACACCCAGCCCGGACAAGCACGTCCCGCCCTGGGGCGTCTGCACAACACGGGCTGCCGATCCGCTCCCGGAACAGGCCCGTGAACAGCGGTGTCACGCGAGCCTCGCATCCAGCTGCTGGCCCACCCTGCGGACATCCTCCCCGGCAGGCTGCGTAGACGAGGGGCAGGCTGCCCTCCCGGAGCTGTCAGGCTGGACGGGCCCCCGCCCTGCCCATCCCCTCGAGCCCCCCACAGGCCCAGGTACGGACCATCAAAGACCGCTTCACTCCCAAATGGGGTTACAAATCAGTCCTTTGCGGGGCCGGTTCCCACAGGACACCCGCTCTGTTGTCAAAGAGTAAAAAGGAAAAGAAAAAGCCGTGAAGACAAAGGCCTGGTTCCCAGGCAGAGGAGCAAGCCCACAATATTTGTTCAGCGGGCTCGGTGCAGAGCTCCTGCAAGCCCCGCGTCCAGAGGCCCGGTGCTTTGAACTGTCCCTCCCTTTGTTATCCTAAGAGGCTTGACGATAAGCCCACCCAGAACACAGATATTCTCGACTCCAGGCATATGGACTCCATTAATCTGCCCTCACACCTTTTAAGGGCTCGCAGCTCCTGCCGCCCCGCGAGCTCCAGGCAGGGCGAGCGCCCCAGGGTTAATTTTCTTAAATGGATTTTAGTCAGGCGCGTCCCAGCCCCTTTGGAGTGCAGGAGGTTGACAGCCCGCCCACCAGCCGTGATCCGTCCTTGGGGTAAAGGCGTCTGCTCGCCCTGCCCCCACCGCTGCGGTGGACGCGGCCCCCGAGGGACGTGTCCGGTCAAGCGGCCAAGGTGGCTCCTCATGGCGGGGAGGGCCACGGGCTCGCGTCAGAACCTCAGCCCCACCGCCGGCCGACCGTGTAACCCGGGCACGCACACACCTCGGCGTCTCTGGGCCTCGGTTTCCCCCTCTGTAAAGCCCAGTCAACAGTAACCGCCCTGCGGTGTTGTTGGTCAGGTGAACACGTGCAGAGCAAGGCTGATGGCTGTGGCGCACAATAGTGCCCACCAGATACCCGTCGACCGGGGAGGGAACGGAGCAAGACTGTCACCAGGATGGCACAGAGCGGCGGCTGGGCGGTCCCCAGAGCTTCAGACGGCGGGTCCGACGGAGCCCTGCGATCCCGTGCCGCTGTGCCCGCCTCGGTCTCCCCACTGGACGCTCTGCGTCGCGGTCCTGGCATCTAAGGGACAGCTGCTGGCCGCATCCTCTTAGGCAACGCGAGACAGCTCCTACAGCCCAGGCCCTGAGCTGTCAGGCCCTGCAGTGAATGTCACAGAGCAAACTTCTCCTTGGCCGCACACGTGAGGGGAGCACCTCGCCAAGGGTCACTGGACCTCAACAGACCGCCTGCCACAGGCAAGCCGAGGGTCGCCAGAGGGAGGTGGCCGGGAAGGCGCTGTCCGCCTCTGCTCGGAGCTGTCCTGCCCTTTCCCCTGGAGGGAGAGCGTCAAGGCAGACCCGACAGTCCACGGGCTGGAGGCTTCACATCGGACATTAAATTGCTGGCATGGAATCCACTAGGCGTTTCTGAGTCCTGTTTCTTAATATTTTTTCTTTTTCCAATAAAAGAGCATAGGAAAAGGGTAAGTGATCTGGCCCCTGGCCCCGAGAGGCTGTTACTTGGCAAAGAACATGCTTAAGATTTAGCAACCTTGGAGTTTCTCTTTTTTTTTTCTTTTTAATTTAATCTACAAGTGAGACCCTCGGGCTGGTGTTTGAGACGGTTTGCATGGAACGCTGAGAGCTCCATCCATGATGAACTTCATAGACGGAAAGCGGGAACCCACCTGGCGTCTCCAAGAGAAATGAAATCAGGATGTCAAAGCGATGCCCGCCCTCCCGCATTCCCGGCAACACATTCGCAGCAGCCGAGACGGGGAGGCTGTGTCCGCAGGAGGGGAGCGGACGAAGGCAGGGTAGAGACGCACACGTGCAGAGAAGTACCAGCCACGACAGAGAAGGTGACAACGCAGTGGCCCCCGAGGGCGCGTGCCAGGTCACACACAGAGGGACACATCCCGCACGACCTCACTCGTGTGTGGAGGCTCAGCCGGCCGGGGGGGCGTCTCGGGGGGCTGGAGGGTGGGGGGGGCGCGGGGGTCAAGGCCAGGAGCGCGCAGGCAGGAGCGGAAGCAGCAGCACAGGGACGGCAGCTGACGGCACGAGAGGAGTCCCGTGCGGCCGAGAGGGTCCGAAAGGTTCTCACCACAGAAAAGTGGGGACCGTGAGCTGGCAGAGGGGGAGCCGGCCTGCTCGCGGTGGCCGCTGTGTGACACGTGTGTGTCTCCAGTCAGCGCGTGGACCCCCAAGCACGCCCGGCATCACCCATCCATCAGGACTGGGAGACGTGACCCTGCAGCCACTGATGATGTAGTTACCAGGAGGGGACGCGTTCCCTCCCTTTGTCCAGTGTCAGCCCACGAGGGGTGGCCCGGCCACGGCTGCGTGTTGTCACGTGGCTGCGCTGGTGGTGATGACGGTGTGAGTGCCACGTCGTGGCCACGTTGTGTCCTTGGGTTGTTGTTGGGTTGTTAGTGTGGTGGCGTCACCGCTGTGCTATCGTCACTGTCGCATCCTTGCTGCCGTGTCCTCACTGCCGTGTCCTTGCTGCCGTGTCCTCACCGCCGTGTCCTCCCTGCCGGGCGGTTGCACTGACCCTTCTGTCAAACTTCCTGCTCCATCCACCTCGCTGTGCGCCAGGGAAGGGATTCAGGTGCAAATCCAAGTTTCGCGCTCACTTAAGTTCATACAGCTTGGAGGATCGCGCGCGTGCGCGTACACACGGGCACACACACACACACACACACACACACACACACACAATGGCCAAATTTAGTACAATGTAACGTACTGAAAGGAGAAAACAAAACTGACTCGAAGTTTCAAACTATAGATACAACAAATACCACACAATCAAAGGAAACAATGTAGCCTTTTATTAAATAACAGCCGTCACCGCTCGGCCCCTCCCCTGCACAGCCGTCCTGTAAGATGGTCAGACGGCCGTGGGAAGATGTGTGGCCAGTCGGCACTGCCCAGCCCGAGCCTCCGGCTCCGATGCCACGGCTGCCTCATCCTGGTGGGCGGCCTGCGCCCCAGGGCCCTCATTTCTCCATGCCTCCGGGTCCTCGTCTGTACGACAGGACGCTGCCGGTAGTGGGGACTCCTCCCAGGGCTGGGGGACAATGACGTGGCAGCTCAGGCTGCCAGTGGTCACGGTCACCTCTGCGGGTCTGGTGACGCGAGTGGCTTCCCGACATCTCCTCCTTGATGGAGCAGGTGAGTCAGAATGGCGACCGCGCGCACAGTGAGCGTGTGACCACGGCCATCCTGGCACCGGCTGCCGTGCTGGTGCAGGGACACAACTGGGCCAACACGGAAGCAGCCGGCGGAGCCCGGGCCCCAGAAGCCGGCTCCGGGACGGGCATTAGAGACGGAGGCGGTCACGTGGGAGGTGGCCGGCGCGGGGAGGTGATGCGGAGAAAACCAAGAGCCAGCAAGGAGCTGTTTTACCCCACCACGGGGCTGGGGCTGACTCCTTCCGGGAACTGGCGGTGTAACGGGTTTCCTGTTGCTGCTGGGACAACTACCCCCAATCTGTCGCTCCAACAACACCGACCTCGTACCTCCCAGTCCTGCAGGGAGAAGTCCAACATGGTGGCGGCTCCACAGGAGAATCTGGTCCTTGCTTTTCCAGCTTCTGGAGGCACCCAAATTCCTTGGCCGCAGACCCTCCTCCCCCTTTTGAGCCAGTAGGGACGGCTGGCATCTCTCTCGGGTGGCCTCCCTCTGCTCTCTGCCCCCGCCTCCCTCTGCCACTTTTAAGGGCCCTAGTAATCACATGGGGGGGGGGGGTGTCCGGACAACCCAGAATAACCTCCGTACTGAAGCCGGCTCGTTAGCAACCTTACTTCGTTCTGCAGCCCCCTCCCCTGGGCCAAGGAGGTAACGTATTCGCAAGTTCCAGGGCTCAAGCCGGGGACATCTGCGGGGGCCATCATTCATCCTGTGCCCCTGAGTAGAATCTGCATCTGGGGATGTCCCCTCGTGGGAGCAGGTGGCTGGGGGACCTTGGTGGGGCTGCTCCAGGTGTGAATTCTTGTCCACCTACGGCCGCCCTGTGCAAACAGGCTCCTGATGCTGGAGGAGGACCTCAGGCACAGAGGCCCGGCCCGTGGGGCACAGAAGTCCTGGTGCAGCCCTGCGACCCCTTCCCCCGCGGCAGCCAGCGCCACGGGCCTGGGTCCCCTCTGCTCGCACTTCCGTCCCGCCCGGAAGAGGCCACAGCCACAGAGCCCCCATGGGGGAGGGACTCCCCCGTCCTTGGGCGCATTTCTGTCCAGCTGCTGGGCTCAGGGACCCAGCTTGAGCCAGAGTAGCGAGGTCTGGGGTCCCAGCGAGGTCGGCAGAGGGCTGGGGGCCCTGCCTCTGGATCTCCCCAGGAGAAAAGCAGCCGTGACGGGTTGGAGTCAGGCCGTGTGACGGAGCCTGCACAGGCAGCAGGAGCGTCCGGCCACCTTGCAGGCAATCCTGTGTCACCCTTCCCTGCACAATACCCTCTCCACGCCTCAGACACCACAGGGGCAGCCCCACCCCTTCCAAAAGTGACATTTTGTCAGCCATCTCCTTCCCAGCCGCCCCCACCCGAGCATGCCCGGCCCAGGCCCGCCAGGCTGCAGCACGGTGGGGACACATTTGGCACCGAGGGGCCCGTGTGTCCAAAGCCACACCATTGCAGCTGTACGGGCTCTGGTTTCAGCCGGCCTCCAGCGTCCTCTCCCTGACAAGCGGGTCTCAGAAAGTGCCAGGCCAGAAACTCTCCACCCGGCACAAGCTTCCGCCTTCCCCGCACTCTGCCCCCTTCCCTGGGAGAGCTAAGGCCGGTCCCCAGGGGTCTCCTGCCTCCTCGTGGTGGGCCCGCCCCTCTCTCCCCCACTCCTCCACATCTTGCTTTCCTCTGTCACTGTCATCATCCTACTCCCAGTTCAGGCAGCGCAGCTCCAGCCAGCAAGGAAGGGGGCTGGGGGCCCACACGGGGGCCACGGGGGGGGCCACTGAAGGGCCGCGGAGGGGGGTGTGGGTGAGCAGCCCAGGGCGCCTCCTGCAGTGAACATGCTGAGAGGCTCTCTGCTCCATCACACAGGTGCACAAACACACGCACACAGGTACATGTGCACACACATCCACACACACATGCACGTGTGCACACACACGCACGTGCATGCGCATGCACACACAAGTGGGAGCATACTCACATTCACACGTACGCACACTCACATTTGCACACATGCACACACATCCACACACACTTGTCATACACATATGTGCGTGCACGCGCACACACACGCGTGTGTGCACACACTTGCTCACACTCACACACTCTTGCACGCACACTCGCACACACGCACACTCCTATTGGCTGATGCCGTGGTCTTCCCAGAAGACGGGCGGACAGAGAGAAGCCAGCAGCGCAGACGCACGCGGGCAGGCCCAGGACTCCAGGCATCCGGCCTCCCTTCACGCCTTCTGGTTCATTCCCTGCCTCTGGGAACTTTCACTGCAGGGGGCAGATGATGACCGCCAGAGCTAGTTTCTACCTGGGGAATGAACTGCGTCGGGAGGCCCCAGGTCACCTCCGCCTACCCACCCCGCCCCCCAGCCAGCACTCGAGGCAAAGCTCGTGACCTGGACTTGCCCACCGCTTCCAGCCAGTCCTCCCTCCAAGGGCCACGGAAACCCCGAGGGCCATCCGTGAAATCTCCCTCGGCACGCCCACTGGTTCACCTCCAGGCCTTTGCTCATTCTGAGCCTCCTGAAAGGCTCTCCCCTCCCCTCGGCCCCCCTCTACCCATCCTTCATGGCAGGGCCACGGTGACACCTCCTGCAGGAAGCCCTCCCACGGCACTGCTGACGCCCAGGTTCTCAGTTCAGGGGCGCCTGTGCCCCTCTCTTTGTCCTTGCCTTTCATCATGGACACACCCAACTCAGACTCACAACTTAATACGTGTCCCTTTACTGAAGAAAACACAAGACGGGCCCGTGGAGTCTGGGGCCCCCTGCCTTAGCTGAGCTGGGCCCTGATGTGCGGAAGATCCCTCAAGGTCAGAGGAACCAGCTCCTCCTCCGTTCAGGAGCTAGATGAGCGGCACAGTGGAACAGGGCGGTCACACGGCCAGACTACACCCGCCTCCTCGCATACCCCACCACGAGTGCCTGCACGGCCGCCGCACTGCTCCCATCATGCTCCCAGCGTGTGTGAACCCACAGGTATGGGGGTGACTTTGCCTCAGGCGCTGGTGCAGCACGTGGATGGTGTGGTCACCTCCTCTCTGAAGAGACAAGGAGGCTGAAACACAGAGAGGTTGGCAACCGTTCTGAGGCCACACAGCGAGTAAAGGGTGAAGCCAGGAGGCGACCCCAGCAGTCTGGCCGTGGCACACCCCCAGCCCTGACCACTAGGCTTTGGGGGTGGCTGGAAGCCTTGCCTCTCAAGCTGGAGGAGGAGGAGGAGGAGAAGAAGCCAGAGTGCTCACACCTGGTGTGACCTAACGCCCAGAGGCATGCCATCAGGCAGTCAGGCAGGGAAGGTAAAAGGCATCACCTTGGGAAAGAGGAAGTAAATTTAACTTTACCCGCAGATGATGTGATCCTAAGGCTCACACACGCGCGCGCGCGCACACACACACACACACACACACACACACACAACTACGAGAACTAATACACAAGGTCCCAGGACACAAGATCAACACACAGAAGCCAGTTAGGTCTCTGTGCACCAGAAGGAACAGTCCAAACACAAAGCTAAGAATGTAATCCCGTTCATAATAGCATCACAAGAATAAAATACTTAGGAATCAATACTTAGGAACAAAAAGTACAAGATCTGGGGAGGAAACGTCACTAAACTCTGCAGAAGGAAAGCAAAGATCTAAAGAAACACAGGCACAGTCCGTGTGCGCAGACGGGAAGGCTCATTATTAAAAGAGCAGTTTTCCCAAACCGATCAACAGATTCAACGCAATTCCCATCAAAATTTCATTAGGCCTTTTTTTTTTTAACAGAAATTGCCAAGCAGATTGTAAAATTTTCGTGAAGTTACAAAAATGTCTCATCCACGTTGACGGTTACGACGCTCGTTTCAGTCAAGTTAGTGATGCCATTGAATCATGCATCAAAATGGTGGAATGTTAGGATATGTAAATCTGTACCTCTGTAAAGCTGTTTTTAAAAATTCCCAGCGATGCTTGTTTACCACTGTGGGAACTCACAGTCTGCATCCCCTCAGTCCATGAGAAACTCGACCTTTCCTGCTCAGTCCGAGCAAGAGACGGTGAGAAATCCAGGCCCTTCCCTCCCCCAAGTGGGGTGCCAGAGGTGTCGGGGCCCAGAGACCCTTGAGGGTGAGGGCTCTTTTGATGTGCTTTGCTTTTAGGAGTGTCATTTAATCCCAGAAGTCCGTCTGAGTTCAAATCTCCCTTGCCAGCTCATATGCTGTGTGACATTAAACAAGACAGTGACCCTCTCTGAGCCTCAGTTATTTCAGCAGAATTTGAACTCAGGGTTCCTCACTACCAGCCTAGTGTTCTTTCCATTACGCTCATGCCTCCTACACCCCCTTGGCCATTACAGACTCCACGTATTTCTATGGCTACTGGGAGCCTGAGTGAGCCACGAGTGGCTTCTGCGGGGAAATGCCGGCACCAGGGAGACGGGAGGGCCTCGGCTCCCCCACGCCTGCTCACCCACAGGCCCGGGATTCTCAGCTGGGGAGACACAGCCCCCGACTCGTCTGCCCACATGCCTTTCGACAGCCCTTAACCACTCCGTCTCACCACGACAGCCACGCCCTCACATTCTTCCCAACCCAGCGCACACGCACGTCCCCAGGCTCGCTGCCCGCCCCGCCCCCCAGGACTCCCCCTCAGCTGAGCACCTCAAACAAACGTGGCCCATGAGACTCTGCCTGGAAACAGCATTGGCTCTCGTTTCCTGAGCTGTGGGCTTTGTCTGCCGGCCTCCTCTGGAGAAAAGGTCACTGCGGCTTATACTTCTCACTTTATGTGACACTCCTGAGCTCCTGTGCGCTGGAATCGTTGTGGGTGGCTCGGCGGAGACAGGGGTCTGCGAAGTGGCCAGAGGCAAAGCTGACCTCCCTCCCAGAAGGCCAGGAGCAGCACTCTGCTTGGCAGGCTAGGCGCAGAGTTGAGGGCTTGCAGGAGGGAGAGACCAAGAGCAAGGAAAACCCAGGGCGAAGCCAGCAAGCACAGATCCAGTCCCCTCGGGCTGAAGAGTAAAGGACACAGGCTGGTAAACTGAGGCAGCCGTGGCTCTGGAGCAGCTGGCAGGAGGGCACGAGCCAGGCTGGGACATCAGAGCCGCTCGTCCCCTGCCCCTGTCCCCTGCCAGGTAACACGCCAGCCAGGCCCCCTCCCTAATATTCCACCTGAAGCTGGGAGACAGAGGAAGCTGTCCAGCTCGCTAGCTGGGGCGGGAAGCCCGGAGAGAGGCTGAAGGGAGCTCACTGCATTCCTCCGTCCCACAAATCGCCACCCGGCACCTACTATGTGTCCGGCACTGGGATTGGTGCAGTAAAAAGGTGGAATTTATATTCTGGCCCAGGGAGAGAGAAACTTCAAAATAAGATAATCAATAAGCAATCCTGTAAATACCCAGCACGTCAGACAGAAGGAAGTGCTAAACAGGAAAGAAAGGCAGGGCCGGGATGCAGAGCAGAAGGGGGAAGGTCACAGGTCAGGGTGGGGACCGATCTCACAGACAGCCCCCCTCCCCGGCCACTCTGGGGCCTCTGGCTTCGGCCATGAGGGAGGGAGGGCACGGAGGGGCTGGGACAAGGAGTGGGGCTCTCCTGCAGCCCTGCGGTCCCCTCCCCATACCTCCCGCAACCCACGCTGCAGCCCTGTCCTGATGACAACGATCCTGGTGGAGGCTGAGACACTTACAGGCAGCTGTGTGTGCACCTGCCAGAGCAGAGGCTGTGAGTGAGGCTGTCTTGCCCTCGCCCTTTCCCTGCCTCTCAGGGCTTCGGGGCTAAACACTGTTCCCAGGAAGACAGGGTCAAAAACGCTGCTTGCTGCCATCACTTCCTGGCAGGAGACCCCAGACCAGGGTAAGCAAATGCCTTCGCGGAGGAGCCAGAGAGCGAACAGTTTAGACCGTGAGTGTCGTGGTCCCCGTCTAAGTGCTCAACTCGGCCACTGTGGCACAGTACCACCACAGACACTGCACAAACGAATGGGCGTGGCCGGGTCCCAATAAAGCTTTATTTACAAAAGCAAGCGGTGGGCCAGACACGGCCAGCAGGCTGTGGTTTGCTGACCCCTGCCCTCCAACACCAACTGGGCTTCATACGTTTGTGACGGTTCTAAGGTCCCCCGCGAACGAAGAAACAATAAAAGCGGTAACGACGCGATGATGCGCGTGGAGCGCCAACTTCCCATCATGCCGTTCTTCTGTCTGCTGAACCGCTATTGCGCTGGGAATACAGACCCGAATGCCAAGAGGGGAGCCTTGCCCCCCAGAACTTGGAGTCTGATGGAAAGGTCCCAGGCACCATACAAGGTAGGTGCTGTGTGTATCCCCAGTTCCCAGGTGAGGAAACGGAGGTTCAGGGGGGTGACCAAACCTGTTCACAGTGACAACAGTTGGTGAACGGTGGACACAGGTGAATCCCAGCGCTTCTTAGTCCTGTTTGACACCCACACGGTGGCACATCCTGGGTCACCCCCTGCCCCCCGGCAGCGGGACAGCCCCCAGCCAGGAGCTCAGGTGCAGAAGACGGCCCCGGTGGGAGCAGGAGGAAACCGGGGCCCGGGGCCTCTCTGCGCCAGCACGTAAAACAATGAGCTAGTATTTCTCTAACAACCTGATGCCTACCTGACATCATCCTTGACACTCCTTTTTAAACAAAGACTTTCTTCTCTTGCCAATGTCTTCACCCTCAGACAGGAAGAAGCCCTTTGATCTGTGGATTCCTTCCCCGTGTTCCCCAGGACTCCAGCTGTCAGGGTGACGAGCGCCCCCATCCCGGCAGATGGCGGACATGCCTTTGACTAACAGGGTGTAAGAACCCGGACTTGGCCCAGCCTGGGCGGCCGGCGCCCAAATGAGAAACAGGCTTGCAGGGTGCAAGGCGGAGGTGAGGCGAGCCCTCACCTGTCCTGACGTGGGGACCCGCAACAACGCACCCCAAGATGGGCTCTGTGCACCTGCCGCGTGTCTCCCAGCAGCCTCGAGGCCGCCCCGAGACCAACAGAGGTGGGGCCGCAGAGTCGTGTCGGAGACGAGGCCGTCACCCTGCAGGCCCTCCGGTGGGGGCGCCCCGACGAGCTGGCCCCAAGCGCCACCTGCCAGACTGAGACGGAGGGCCCTGTCCTCCAGGGGTGGCCTGCCCCACCCGCCAGGGCTGCAAACTCTCTACCAAGCACGTCCGAGATGGCCGCCAGGCGGGGTCACTACTCTGGGAGCCACCACTGCCCACAGAAGGCGGTGCTTCGGGACCGGGAGCCACGTGGGGAGGTGGGAGACGGCCCCTCCCTGTTGCATCGTGAGCTGTGAGGGGTTCACAGAGCCCCCAGGCACCAGATTCCACCGAATCACTGCCTTGTGTTTACCCACAAACCTCCCCTCCAGGACTAACATGAGCTCCACCTTCTCCTCCAGAGTCCACGGTGACCGAGGCCCCGCCGCTGGGCCCCGCTTGGCGTGGCCTGGCTTCTGCTGGTCACTGTCTGCTCCCTTCCGGGGGCGTCTGGAGGCCAGGTCCCGAGGGCCCACCTGCCATCGGTCAGATGTCCTCAGACACGTCGGATGCCGAGTAAAGTCAGGGAAAGTCCCCACCGCCCAATACTGGTGGCGGCTCTCGTCTGAACCAGGAGCTGTTCTGCACCAGGAACGTGGTCCTGGTCACTGCCAGCCCAGGGTCGGCTGGAAGCCAGTGGTACAGGCAAACTAGGGTGGCCCGCACAGTTCTTGAGCCAGTTTTACTAGGACCTAAGTATGCTTTTTACGGTTTTTAAATGCAAGAAGCAAAACATAAGAATGTGGGACCACGTGTATGCGGGTCACAGAGACTAAAATATTTTCTGTGTGTCCTCTCACGGTGTTGGATGAGCCCAGAAGAGGAGAGGAGGGGTTCCCAGGAGTGCCACAGACCAGAGACCACCGCACACGGCCATGTGAAGGGACGAGTACAGTGTCGGGCTGCCGGCTCACGGACCAGGGGCTGGCCAAGCCCCAGCACCTGTTCACATGCGGCCCCAGACCGTCCTCTCCAGAGCAGGTGAAGCAGGGTGGCCGGGAAGCTTCAGTGAAATACCACTTGAAAGCCACTGAGTTCAGTGGCTCCTGGTGGATGGTGAGGGACAGGCAGAGGGGTGGTAACCAGTACCGGGAGCGAGCTGGCCACTAGCCACAAAACCTGGTGAAAGCCACTGTCGACAGGGCGAGGACTGTCACCAGCATCACACGCTTTGGCTTGGGGCTGCACCTTTTCCCAGGAGAGGGTCCAAGCTCAACCTCTTTCTTCCTGGCGAGACTGGGGGAGGCCTGGGAGGCGGATCTGGCGACAGAGACCCCACACAGACCCCAGCTCACAGGTTCTGCACCAATCTTGCGCAGGGAGAGAAGAGGCCCCACCTCCGGGCACGTCCTGGTGCCTGGAGTTGCAGCAGTCTCGTCAGTGGCCTGGGGCACCCACAGCCTGGACTGTCCCTTCCCAAGCTGAGTCTGGACTCAGCCCCACGACTTGCCGTGGTCAGTGGGACATCAGCTAATGTGACGGAAGTGAAGGCTTGAGCGTTTGCAGGCCGGGGCGTGGCCCTGCTGTAGGAGGCAGAGGAGATCCACTGGAGATGGTCCAGGAGCGGCCGGCACGGAGGGCGGAGAGCAGGGAGAGGACCCTCGGAGCTGCGAGCCACACCACCATGCCGGAAGCCCAGGGCCGTAAGAGACACGAATCACTGGTTACTGCCACTAAATATGGGGGAGGGGGGCTTGTTAGGGAGCATGGGCAACTGAAACAAATACCCAGCCCTGCCCCCCCGGTAACCACAGATGGTTTTGTCTCTTTAGCTCATCTCTGTTTGCACCGAAAATTATGACAACCTTATTGCAGATGCCAGTGCCCCCCTTCCTGAAACCCAGATGCTTCTCTAGAAAACAAGATCGAATACTTTACAAAGAAGGAGGAGAGGGACGGAGGGAGGGAGTCTCCACCCCTAAAGACGGGTCCACCGGATCACCTAGTCACTGCTCTTCTGTCTCTGACGGGAGCCCCTGACCCTGCAGGACTGGGGGTGGGGGTGGGGTGGGGGACAGGGGTGGAAGGCAGAAGGGCCGCCAGTTAGGAGGCTCTCGTGTTAACCCGGGGGCGAGCCAATGTTACACACTAGCACAGGGGTAAAGTCACATATCGGGGACCGGGGCAGGAGCCCCAGGACAGAAGGGGAGCCCACCAGCCACTTTGGCCT
This sequence comes from Panthera uncia, assembly GCF_023721935.1. Lineage (NCBI taxonomy): Eukaryota > Metazoa > Chordata > Mammalia > Carnivora > Felidae > Panthera > Panthera uncia. The sequence continues at coordinate 23,457,554 of NW_026057589.1, forward strand.
GTAGCTGCTGCCATTTATAACTGTGTGCCCTTGGCCCGCCACCTGGAGAGAGTCATTCTTGCAATAAAATAAATACCAGTAAGTCCATACACATAGGGTACTCTGTTCAAATCCTGAGAGTGCTAAGCCAAGAAATAACGATTTGTGGAAGCAAAGAAGTCCCGAAGTTGGTAGTGTCGACATGTGATTCTGTGTCGTGCTGTTCACATTTCTAGAAGAGGTAAGCTCAGCACGATTTCCGGGGCGCGAATACTCACTCTGGGCGCCGATCTTCGTGAACACGCCAACAGAAGACGTGCAAACAGAAGCAGTCAACCTCACTGTAGAATTCTCCAGGTGAGACCATCTTCCATCTAAGTTTGCAAAAGCCAATTTCCTTTTTTTAAATTTTTTTCATTAACGTTTACTTATTTTTGGGAGACAGAGAGAGACAGAGTGGAGTGGGGAAGGGGAAGACAGAGAGGGAGGCACAGAATCCGAAGCAGGCTCCAGGCTCCAAGCTGTCAGCACAGAGCCCGACGCGGGGCTCAAACTCATGAACTGTGAGATCATGACCCGAGCTGAAGTTGGACAGTTAACCAACTGAGCCACCCGGGCGCCCCTGCAAAAGCCAATTTCAACACCAACAACCTTAGAAAGGGCAGTACACAAAAGCTTTTCACTATTAAAAAAGGACAGAGCTTGGGACACCTGCGTGGCTCAGTCGGTTAAGCGTCCAACTTCAGCTCAGGTCATGATCTCACTGTTCACGGGTTCGAGCCCTGTGTCCGGCTGTGTGCCGACAGCTCGGAGCCTGGAGCCTGTTTTGGATTCTGTGTCTCCCTCGCTCTCTGCCCCTCCCCCACTCATACTCTGTCTCTCTGTCAAAAGTAAGTAAACATTTTTTAAAAACTTTAAAAAAGGACAGAGCTTGCCTGAAACCAGATGCACCTAACACCCAGGCTGTGCACGGATGGGATGCACTTGGTGGTCCAACCAACGTAACGCAATTTGTCTCCCTCTGGATTATTTGTTAGGAGATATCAGGACCTTCTGAGAGGTCTTTGAATGAACTGTGTTTTAAAACGTCCTTGTTAATGCACCCCCATGTTTATAGCAGCACTATCAACAATAGCCAGAGTACGGAAAGAGCCCAAATGTCCATCGGCTGATGAATGGATAAAGAAAATGTGTTATATATACAGAATGGAATACTACTCAGCAATCACAAAGAAGGAAATCTTGCCATTTGCAACTACATGAACGGAACTAGAGGGTATTATGCTAAGTGAAATTAGTCAGCGAAAGACAAAAATCATATGACTTCACTCATATGAGGACTTTAAGAGACAAAACAGATGAACATAAGGGAAGGGAAACAAAAATAATATAAAAACAGGGAGGGGGACAAAACAGAAGAGACTCAT
>NW_026057589.1:23459059-23462028 GCF_023721935.1 Panthera uncia
CATGACTTCACTCATATGAGGACTTTAAGAGACAAAACAGATGAACATAAGGGAAGGGAAACAAAAATAATATAAAAACAGGGAGGGGGACAAAACAGAAGAGACTCATAAATACAGAGAAAAAACTGAGGGTTACGGGAGGGGTTGTGGGAGGGGGGATGGGCGAAATGGGTCAGGGGCACTAAGGAATCTACTCCTGAAATCATCGTTGCACTAGATGCTAACTTGGACGTAAATGAATGAATGGATAAATAAATAAATAAATAAATAAGACATTAAAAAATATGTCCTTGTTAAGACTAATAAATTTTAATCACTAAATATTTGTGGTACTTCAATTTTTTAAATAATTTTTATCTGACACTTGTGTTGATGTGTTTTTCTTTTAAGATTTTCTGTCCTCAAACATCTGAATCAGGTACAAATGAATGTGAAATGCTATCAATTATTGAATCACATAATGTCAAAATATATTGATGTAAAGCAATGATAAACCATGCATTGAAAAACAAAAAAACCTCTGAACTTTCCACATAATCCTACCACGGAATTGATCGAGGCCTCTCATTCTTTTTTAAATCACATGAAGTGCTGTGGAAAATGTAGAGTAATTTACAACTCAGGAACTCTTGGTGATTTTTCAGAAATTCTGATCTGCTGTTCCCGAATCCTAACCTTTATCTCTGTCGGGAATTTGGATGTCATGTCCCGAACCGAGCTGGTCAGAGAACTGGGCCAGACGAGGACAGGAGCGAGGGGGACTGAGCCGGCCAAGAGACGCACACCCGAGCCGGCAGCCGAGACTTTTGGTTGCACACGGGACCACAGGAGCTCACAGAACCGGGCAAGGCAGGCACGTGGGCTCCAAAGACCCACCTCATCCCTCAGGGTCGTCCTCGCCTGCAGGTTCAGAGGCGCCTTGGGGCAGGGGACCCGGCACATGGGGACCCGGTTTGTGCAGACCACCGTGGCACGCGGGTAGAAGCCCGTCCCTGCAGGCACGGGGACCCCTACCCGCCACCCGCACCACACGCAGCCTGTGACGGGCTAGGAGAGGTGGGTGGCCGGCTGTCCACACCTCGGCCTCCCAAGCCCCGTCTGCAGGGCCTCTGAGCTGGACACAAGGCCCTGCATAAACATGCGGTATTTTGCATTGAGGCTTGTGAGCGCTTACCCGAGTCATAAACTGTCACCTGCTTCCACTGAGGGATTCCAGGCCTGCCTTCCAGGGGAAGTCACGGCTTTCCCAGGCACAGTGACTCCCACACGGGGTCCACGGAAAGCACAAGTTCCCGGCAAGGCAGCTCATCGCACACCACCTGCTCGCCCTTGCAGCAAGCACTGCGAAACTGTTCGCTGGGCCAGGCCTGAGCTCGAAGTGTTGGATGTGCAAAGCACACAGTGCAGAGGGGAAGGTGAACTCTTACCTTCCAGAGACACCTATGAAATACGCCATGTCGGGGAGAAGCAGCCAGGCCTGTGTGAGGGGTGGGACTCACTGAGCTAGGAGCATTTCTGGGGCTCAGGGGGTGACAAGCAGGTTTATCAACCCGATCTGCCCACCTGCCAGTGGAAATTTCATAAGAAACCACCCCATCGATAGTGACGGTCACGATGGGGCCATGCAGCCTCAGAGTTAGGGGTCCAAGGGCTCAGGGCCCAGCTTTGCCATTTACCAAAGGCTGTGGCCTTGGACAAACACCCTGACCTCTCTGTTCCCTGGCTTCCTCATCTGTGACATGGGGTAACAGCGCCCATCTCGTCGAGCCGGGGACAGAAAGTCATTGTGAGACAGTGAGCTCTCACTGCTTGGGCCGGGAATCTTCTTCATTTTCTAGATGGTGACGCCGAGGGTCAGAGTGGCGGAGAGGCGAGCTCGAAGCTGCACAGTGGAGGAAGTGGCGCAGCCGGGACTGGAGCCCGGACGCGTGGGGCTCCAAAGCCCTCTCCCCTCCAATGTGGGACGCACAGAAGAGGAGAAGCCCCCGTCTGCTCAGACGGCCGCGCCTGGCCAGCAGCCAGCACCCCACAGCAGGGGAAATCCCTCCTTGCTCAGGGATGCCCCGCCTCCCCCCCCTCCCCGCCCCCCGCTCCCCGCCCCGAGGGGCCGGGGCCGTGCAGGGGCCTGGACGCCTTCGGCACCGGGAGGGTGCTGTGAGTAAGGCAGGTGGGAGGTGAGGGCAAGCCTCCAGGACCTGGTTTTGCCACTTCCCCTGTGCTGTCCAACCACACAGACTCCGGTCCCTGCTGTCCCCCAGGGTCCTCACTGAAACCTCACCTGCCCGGGAAACTGTCCCCAGCCTGCACAGCCTGCCGTGCCTCAAAAAGTCCAACATGGAATCAGCACGGGACCCCACAATTGCACTTCTGGGTGCAGACCCGAGACAGGTGAACGCAGGTTCTCCAGCAAAGCTTCCCAGCAGGTGTTCACGGTGCTACTGTCACGCACGGTAAGGAAAAACGCAGAACCAGCCCAGGCGCCAGCCCATCCGTGGGTGAACGGATAACCACACTGTAGCACAGCCACGTAACAGAATAGTATTCAGCCGCCAACAGGAGTCGAGTACCGACACGTGGTTGGGTGCAGGCGAGCGAAATTGTGCTAAATGGAAGAAGCCAGTCTACCGTGTGGCTCCACTCACAAGAACGTTCCAGAATAAGCATGTCTACAGTCAGAAGAGTGGTTGCCAAGGGTGGGGAAGGGGCGAGTGGTGGCGGGCATGGGGTCTCCTCCTGGGGTGAAAACGCTCTGCACTTAGAAGTGTGGTTTCGCTACATGTACTCCGCTGCCCCTGGACTCTTTGGCTTAAAATGGTTCGCTTTACATGGTGTGGATTTAACCTCAATTTTTTAGAAAAGGCGGAATGCAGAACGGGACGCCTGGAAGTCCTGGAAAGTCCATTACTCCGCGGCTGACGTTATGTAAGCGGGAGCCGGCGCGGGCAGGGGTGGTGGGGGGGGGGCGGGGG